>NC_056729.1:1072346994-1072489494 GCF_019279795.1 Protopterus annectens | reverse complement strand
GGGTCATCAGTAAATTGCTTATTTTGTACTTTTCCTTTATATTTATCTATGTATTGTCTAAATTTTTCTGCCTGTGCTGATATCTTTAGTTTATTATTTGCAAGAGAGCAAGATAGATCCTGATCTGTTATAATATTGAGCATTGCTTTTATCACGTCTATTTATCTGAGTATTTTAATTGACCTGTTCCCTCTTCTATATTCCCCTAACAGTGACACTTCTTGTCATAACTGCTTTATAGTTTTCTCTGTTCAATACTTCTATGATGTTATTTGATTTCTCCTCTTCCTTTCCCTTACTATCCTGTGTTCTTGTGGCAGGCCTTTATCAGTTAGTATTTTTTCTGCACAGTAATATATCCCATTACTTCTGTTATATCGCATGGATCTCTATGGACAGTCCTAATTACTGTGTTCATTTGTTTTATCAAAATTCTGACTTTTTGGGTTTTATAGACCTTCTTCAGTCTATTTCTTTCATTGATCTTAATATGTCTATCTATCTCTATTAAATCAAGCAACTCTTTTCTTAGATAATTTTCTTCTAAACTCAGGGTACATTTTTTGTTCTCCATTTTCTATGGGCGTTCTGTAGAAAGTTCTGTAGCATCTTGTTGTGGCACATTCTCTTCAATTTCTTCCTGTGTTATCCGTTGTTCTGTCATATGGGAACTCACTGGCCTATCACTCCTCAACATTGATTCTCCTGAGTTGCCACGGTTTCCTGCTCCTTCCCTTGCTGTCCAGCTTCAAGTGAACATTTATACTGGTTTCCTGTGGAACTGGTGGAAGGCTCCAAAATATCTTCCTATGGCAACTGACCGGTCGCTTCCCATAACACTGGTTTCTCCTTAATTTGGATGTCTGTTGCTGTATCCTGCTATGGTGCTTTCTGAGTTGGATTTTCTATGCTAAAAAAAAACCACAGGGAAGCCAGCAGATTGTAGCATTCAGTATTTAATCAATACTAGCTGAAAAACATAATAAAAAGAAGACAAAACAGACCGATTTTGGCTATGAAAATTAGATAACCTTCATCAGTGCATATTGATACAGTCTGCTGGCTTCCCTGTGTTTTGTATTGGTATGAGGTTTTTGGAGCCGTGCAGTTGCCGTACTTGCAGGGGCTGTTTTAACTTATAGTTTTCTATGCTAAATCCTTCACTTCGCAGGTACTCCATAACCTCAGTTTCTATTTCTTTAACTTCTCCATTATTAATCTTCTTTCTACTTTTCCTCTTTTTCTTATTTTTTGTATAGTAAAGTCTTCCATGTCTGGACTTCTTTGCCTGTATTTCTCATCAAATATCTTTGGTGCTGGTTGTTAGTTTTGCTTTCTCCTTTGCATAAATATTACACCATATTAAATCTATTTTTCTTTCCCATGTCCATATTTCTTCTTCGGATGTAGCCTGATCTTCCTGTTTCTCCTTACTTTGGGGACTCATTCCATCATGCTGTGATGTAATCTGTGTTGGACCTTCTACACCAAATCCTTTACTTTACAGGCATTCCTTAACTTCAGCTTCTTTTTTTTAACTTCAACTTTAATAATCTTCTTTTCCAAATTCTCTCTTTGTGATATTATATTCTTTATTGTAAAAGTTTCCATATCTGGATGCCTTTGCCTATATTTCTCTTCAAATATCTTTGTGGCTGCCTTTTTTGTATCGATTAATTTTGCTCCTGCTGGAGTGTCTGTATGTTAGAGAAAGACTTGACAATGACTCTCAGCTTACAATCTTGTTCACAATCTTTATTAACAAGGGCTCCTCATTTGATAAATGGAGATAGAGCTGAGAAGTAGATACAGAACAGCAGAAGTCTCAGTACAGATCCCTAAGGAATTATACTGGTAACTTTCATGCTGTCAGAATTCACACCCTAGATCTTACTATGTAACAATTATTCCTAAGCCAGATGGCTATCCATTTAACCATATGCAGGCCATTTTGAAGCTCTTTGTGCTTTTTTATTATATTTGCATGTGGTATAGTAGCTACTGAATGGCTCACTGAGGTCAAGGAATGATGTGTGAACCACTATAAGTTCACTGTATTCATTAGAAAAAAATCTACCCTTGACAAAGCCACTCAGCAGGCTAAGGAAAGAGAGAGTCACCATCAGCTGTGTATCAGGGACCAGGATCCACCAGCTTACAAGTGCACTCAGATCACTGGCTCACAAGTACCAGGATGACTCTGTCATAACCCATATGGGTGCAAATAACATGAGACGTACCTCTCTAGACTGCATGAAGAGAAACATGGTGGTGCTCTTGGATTATGTGTTCCAGATTGATATGGGCATAGCATTCAGCAGCATTCTACCTTCTTCAAGGGGGATGCTACAATATGAACAGAAGATGATTGACTTTAATAATTGGCTTAGTTTTTCATGTCACTCTAAGGGGGTACAATATTTGTCAGCATGACAGTATATGGTTGACAGACCACTGTTTTGCCAAGGGTGGTCTGCACTTGACCCTCTACGCTACCCTGTTTTACTATTTTTAGGCAATGCTAAACTGACAAAACTTCCAACATAGCAAAACCAACCCTAGAAAATGTAAAGGTGTTATTGCTCAAATGGTAGTAAAAAAATCCCAAACCTGGAAAAGTTGAGGTAAAATGCACCGTTTATTCCAAACAGTAAAAAAAAATCACAAAGCTTTCGGGAACAACCCTTCATCAGTGTTTTGCATTTTGTATCCTGTCCGGTTTATCTATGTGCTGTTCTTGTTTCCTTGGGTTACTGCTGAAATGCCCAGAACCTAAACAAGAAACTCCACAAATTCCAAGCTATTGGAGAATGCAGATGTTTTTGCAATTAGCGAGACTTTGTTTAAAGCAACACAGAGTACCCTGATGGTGTAGATCTACAATGCCTTCAACACATGTAGACAAGCTACTGCACAGGCAGGGACTAAAGGGTGAAGGTGTCCCCATTTGTATCAAAACCAATCATACTGCAAGGCTGGACATGCAGGATGACAAGATTGAGGTTCTCCACATCCAAATCACCATAGATAAAGTCCCATACCATATCCTTGCAAGCTATAGGCTTCCCTGTATGACTCAGGAAACCTATAACACATACTTACACTTAATGGAATTGCTCATTTAACTGATAGCTATCTTAACACATTAGCTGAAATTCCCACTAAACCCAAGACCTTCAACTATCCACAAATAAACTGGCTGACCTACACTGACAATGGTCGGCATGCCCATTACTTCCTTGACATTATAAATAATAACTTTCATTCACAAATAGTTAACTATCTTACTAGGGGACCCAATATCCTGGATCTAGTCCTCTCAAATATATCCAGTTCTTGCATAACTTCATAAGTGCATCATCATGTACTGTAAAATCAGACCATAATTTAGTGACCTTTTCCTTTAAAACCGGTGGCACTTCCATACTAAATAGCTCTGTGTTCAGGGACTTCACAAAAGCAAATCTTCAGTTAATTGATGACGTAAATAAACTTTGCTGTAATACTTCTATGAAGGATCCTATTGTTAAAGCTGCTACCTGTGCCTTTGACTTGTACTCTCACTTAAGTAGTTGCATTGATAAGGCAGTCATTATCCACAATAAATATAATACGTAGTAAAACAAACCCTGTGGTGGAATACCGATATAAATAAATTATATAACAAGACAAAGAAACTCTTCAATACTTATAAATGGTCTCATTCTACCAACCTTAAGAATACACTTAAGAAAACTAACAAAGAGCTTAAGCCATAAGGAACAATGAGGAAGCTCAAAGATGAGTATGAACTTAAAATAGCCACTAAAACCAAAAATAAATGCAAATCTTTCTTTAACTATGTCAGAAAGTTAAGAACTAATGCACAATAATATTCTGAGCTAGTTCACTACACTATCTGACCCAAAGGAAATAGCTAATATCCTAGCTAACAAATTTAGTGCAAATTGTACTCCACCCACAGTTATCGCTGTAACACAAGTTCCACAATCCCAGCCACCCCCTTTAATTACTAAGGAGCAAGTTCTCTCAGCCCTTTCAAAAACTAAGAATACTTCATCCATGGGCCCTGACAGCATACCTGATTATCACTACCAAATATGACCTATCAGACGTCCCACTTAAACACTTTACTATAATCCTCTCCATTGGTTTCTGAAGCCTGGAAAACAGCTATTACAATGCCATTACACAAGCGTGGCCGAACCACTGACCCTGATAACTACATCAATGTTAGTTTCAGTAGCCTGATACATAAAGCTATGGAGCTCATTATTTCACACTTCATTAATCCAGACAATGGAAATCTCTCAACCCTGGACCCTCATCAATTTTGCTTTATCAAAGGAAAGTCCTGGCTCTTTAACCTCATTAATTTCTTTGAAAAAGTAACTGAAGTAGTGGATAGAGGTTATGCAGTCCATACAACATATCTAGACCTGGCCAAGGCCTTTGACACTATTTCCCCATGCAAGCATTATTGATAGACTTGTAAATCTGAATATAAGTCCTTATATTGTGCAATGGATAGCTAACTGGTTGTCTGAGAGAACCCATGTGTTTAGAGTAGCAGGTGCCATTTCTGAAAGAAGAATAGTTACCAGTGGTGTACCACATTGCTCAGTTTTGGGCCCTCTCCTATTTGGCATATAATTTCAGACCTTCAGGCCAGCACATCTGGCATATAGTTAACTAAGTTTGCAGATGACTGTAAATCAGATGTTGTTATTCAATCTGCAACTGACTCAAAATTGCTCCAACATGGCTTAGACCATGTTAAAAATCAGTGCAAAGACAATGGTCTCAGAAACTAAATGTAAAAAAATGTAGAATAGTTAATTTTGGCAAACAAAACAGTTTCACTTATGATATAGGATATGCACCCCTCCAGTCAGGCACTGTTGTAAGGGATCTGGGTGCTCTTGTTGATAATTCCTTATCACTTGACCATCATATCTCCAAAGTAGTTTGGAAAGCCTTTTATCTGACCCATCTAATTTCCAAAGCCATTTCCACTAGATCTAAAGAAGTCTTTATTCCCCTTTATTCGTATTTTATCAGACCCATTAGTGAATATAACACACCTTTTAGGGTGTATTTATTTAAGCATATCGCACAGCTTGAGAGACTTCAGAGATTCATAACTAGAAAGATCAGCAGCCTCAAAAATATTAGTTATCAGGAGATACTGCATCCCTTTTTCTGCAGTCAGTCTCTTACAGACTCCTCCATGGAGATCTATGTCTAGCCTTTTGTGCTATGAAAGATCCAACCTTACTTGATCTCCTATTCCTTCACAAAACTAATGGTTCACCAAATCCTCAGTTAAAGGAACTAAACCTTCATTAGTAGATAAATAAAACATGTTGGCATGATAGATTCATATCACAATATATCCCGCACTTCTAGAACAAACATCCACTACATAAATTAGAGTAGACCCCTTGTACCTTCAAGGTAAACCTAAATAATTGTATGGTCAGCCTTAAATTCTCTCTTGGTCTATCTTGTCTTGTCATCTTTGAAGCTAGAGGGACATTTTGAATAGGGTTTTCTGACTAGGCTTGAAATGGTTTGCAGACTAATAGCCTAGCAGTTACCTTTGAATCTATGAACTTACTGCTATATTCATGGGTGACTTTATCTACCTCACTATAAACTGGGAATCATACACAACACCAATGTTGCAGGCCCAGAGATTCCTAGACTTTGTCAACACAAACACCCTAAACCAGATAGATCATAATAACCACTATATATGAGAATATATTGGATTTGTTCCTCAATAACATGGGAGAATGCTGCCCACCCCCATGTAATGGCTTTACTGGTGAGTTCAAAGCATAAAGATGTCTCCTTTGAAATAAAAATAAAACTCTGGACCCCTGCTAACCTTTAAATATTTAGGGACTAGTCTAAACCAAACTCCCTACTATTAATTGATAACCTTGCAAAATGTCAAGCCCTGCCAACCCTTAGAACCCTGCTGCTTATTTGGAATTCGTCACAGAGATCCTTTAAAATCATGTCAATAGATGTAGCAAGACAGCCATGTGCTACCAGGAATAAACACAAAAAAAAAAAAAAAAAAAACACATTGGTTGAATCCCAATATAAATAGGCTGTACAGCAAAAGAAAGAAAGTTGTGGTGAAAAAAAGGAAGTGCAGAGCCCAGCAGGATAAAAAAATCTCTCATCTATCTAAGCAATCATCTGAGAGGACAAATCAGTTCTGTCAAAGCCAAATCTGAGGTGAAAAAAACCTCTCAGGCCAAGGCTGATCATATGTCCACAACCTTAAAGGCAGTACACACAGTGTGCAGTGCTAACTATAGATGAAGTCAGCTGCACTGTGCCAAAAGATACAACACATCTATTAGCCAACAAATTCACCTCCAATTTTACCCCTCTTTCTCCACCATCCACTCCTCTGGAAATATCATCAAAGGTAAACTCCCAACTATCACTAGAGAACAGATCTTTCATGTTCTCTTTAAGGCCAAGAATAAAGCATCAGTGGGCCCCTATAATATCTCATGGTGCCTCCTAAATAGCATGAAGAATAACCTATCTGGACTACTAGAATCACTATTTAACCATAGCCTCCTGACAGGCTTCATGTCACCCAAATGGAGAACTGCAGTGATCATCCCTCTGCACAAAATAAGGCCATCTACAGACCCCAGAAGATACAGACCCAAAATCCTCAGATCCTGAATCTGACTCAGTTTAGTTTCATCAATGACAAATCATCCCTGCTCAACCTAGTGAACTTTTTCAAGAAGGCCACCAGGGGAATGGATGAGGGCAAAACAGTGCATGCTGCCTACCTTGATCTGGCCAAGGTACCTGATAAAAAATCCCACTTGAGCATTGTAGACAAACTCATGGAATTAAGTATAACCCCCTATGTCAGCTGATGGAATGCCAGGTGGCTCTCAGGTAGGACCCAAGAAGTTAGGATAGGAGAGCCCACCTCCAGAAAGAGCCCTGTCACTAGTTGAGTCCCTCAGGGGTGTGTGCTTGGTCCCCTCCCTTTTGACATCTACTTCACTGGAGTCAAGGCCAATATCAAGGGCCTCTGGCTGACTAGGTCTGATGACAAAACTAGGTGCAGTCATGGAATCTCCCAAAGATACAAACATCCTCCAAGAAGGACTGACTCAGACAAATAACTGGTATCAGAACCATGGTCTCAAACTCAATGCTAAGAAATGCATAATATTATCCTTTAGAAAGTCAGCCACCTCCTGGAAAGTAGTTTGTTGATAACACACCCCTGAGAGCAGCTCCAGTAGTCAGGCATTTGGACACGCATGTAGACAATAACCTGACCTTCAACCATCATGTGTCTACAGTAGTAAGAAATGCATTCTATGTTGCATAACTTATAAGCAAGGGTATGGCATATAGGTCCAAGTAAATTATCGTGCCACTGTATTCGGTCTTCATTAGACCGATCATTGAGTACAATGCCCCCCTTTTGTTATGTGCCTGTCCAGGCACATTCAGTAACTGGAATGTCATCAGAGGTTCCTCACAAAAACAATACAGTGTGTAAACATGTCCTATGCAGATCACCTCAAAGCCCTATATCTGTCTCAAACAGACTGTTGAGGGGTGATCTATGCCTGGCATTCAAGGCATCCTTGGATCCCACTCTGATGGGCCTTATGCATACCTGCAAAACAAATATATTAGAAATACCTGATCTGAGAACTTTAAACCTGCTTGCATCAGAAATAGGACACATTGGAAAGACTGGTATGTGTCTCAGAGAATACCCCTTCTCTGGAGCAGGCTTCCCATCCATGTGAAGCAAAGTTCTTCCCTAACCCATTTCAGGTGTAATTTGGACCACTAGATGGGATATCAGAATTTTAATCCTGGTCTTGCA
The DNA here is from genome assembly GCF_019279795.1 of Protopterus annectens. Classification (NCBI taxonomy): domain Eukaryota; kingdom Metazoa; phylum Chordata; order Ceratodontiformes; family Protopteridae; genus Protopterus; species Protopterus annectens. Next base: position 1,072,481,597 of record NC_056729.1, on the reverse strand, counting down.
CCTATGTCATTAATGTACAGAGGCAGCTTATTCATACTTGACCACCATAACCATATTTCCTATAGAATAATCTTAATGTCCCTAAACTTGTCATATAAGTTGGGTATCTGCTTCCTGACAAGCTGCAAGATAACACAAGGAGATGTTAAGAATGTAAATGTAGTTTATGTTAGCCTGGGAACCCAGGGAAGTGTGAAGAATGATGTAATGGGAACCAGGAATGTGATTTTAAAAACAGAGAGAATCAGAAGGCATTAAGCATTTTTGTCTTGACCATCCAACTCATCAGCACTCTGCCTGTTCTATATGTAAGTTATCTTAGACTTGTGTTTTCTCTTAGAAATAGCTAAAAACTAGAAAGATTAGACTAAGTGTTTTTCTGTGATGTCAGAACTGTACTACTGAATTATTTTAAGTATTTCTCTGTGATTTCTGAACTCCTTAACTAGCACTGTGTAGTAAGAAGAATTGTCTTGTGTTTTATTGTTCATTATTAAATATTTTACAACCTTTGAACTATGGCTTTTTGTGTGGAGATAAGTTAAGCTCTAAGAGTACATTGCATGTATATAAGGATCCTGTACCAAGTCACTCTAATAAGCCTTGACTGTTTAGTCACACTTACCAATCGGATAATAATATTGCACAGTAATAATTGGATACCCTTTCATAAGGGCCTTTGAGTAGCTGATAAATATTAGCTGGGTGGTGGCAGTGATTTCTAGCACAGTCTGGGTAAAAGGGGCACAGCTGGAGAACCCGTGTCAGCCTTCCCCAGGAGTGTCTGTGTGGTTGTATAACCTCTTCTCAAAGTGTGTGTCAGCTACTTGGGCAAGGACACAAAGCACTGGTTGGATAGAGAGGGTGCTGGAGATTTTAACTTGCCCAGCTGACTGAGATCTGGACCCTATAGCTGGTGCCAATGGGGAGTCTTATTGGGGATCTGGAGAGCAAGGGAGTGACAAGCCCCAGACTGACTGTGATCTCTGTGTGCTCTTAAGGGAAATTGCACTTTGCTGTGTGTATTTGTTATCCTTTCCTCCTATATGAGATGCCCCTTGTGCCTTTAAAATAAAAATCCAAGTTAAGCTTCCTAGTGTACAGCTTTAAATCAATAAGAGCTTCATCTAAAGTGGCATTTTTGTTAGGCACAGAGGACAGGCCTTTTTCATCTGCTAGTTGCTCACTTATATCTACCTTACTGTAATTGTATATTTTAAAGTCACAGTTTCTGTTACAAATAATCTTATAGGGTATTACTTCATCTATCTGTTCCTGTTCCATGTGTAATTCGTTCTTGAACCCCCCCCAAGCCCTCTTGTTGCTGTTGTATTGGTTCTGGTTGTGCGGGTAATACCCCTCTCCCCCCCTCCCTTGGTTCCTCAGTTGCTCGGACCTCCTCAAGGGGGTATTCTAAAAGGTCTGGTATATAAGTACCATCTTGTATTTCTACTTTCTGGAGTTCAAATACCTCCTGGCTAGTACTTATAACATCTCTCCCATTTCTTGTCTGTCCTAAAGGGGGGTAAAGGGCATGCTTTTCCTTCCCTATACTCCTTTCATCCCTTCCCCTTTACAGTTTTTGCAATCTTTAATATCATTCATAGTGCAATCATTTCTGTTAAATATTTTAAAATAATCCATTTTTTTTTTGGATTCAGACAATAAATCTTTCTGTATGTTATTGTCAACAATTTTAATCTGGTTGACTAACTCAGCCATTTTTTCTGTTATTGTCCTTGATTAAACAGCTGAGCAGCTTACAACCCTGTTTGTTAAACAGTTCTATAAGTTCTTTATGTAAGAGAGAATCCCTTACCAGTCCTGAGGGGAATTTCTACATCCTGAGCCCCTTTGGAACTCGTTCTGTCTGAGTACATTCCCCTAAATATACGTTTTCAACCTGCAACTTGCAGTACCTTAAAGTAAGGTCTTCCAAAATATTAAGCTGTTCAGCTCTTGTCCCATTGTTGTGTCTATTTCCTTCAAAAAGGAAGCAATGGAGATGTTAAAAGTCATTTGTGCTAACGCTGACACCAGGGCAATGAAGCCCAATAAGGGAGGGGGCCTAGTCATCATGAACCAAAATAGCTATATAGATAAGATACTAACCATACTATGCACTGATACCTATGATGAAATAAGTGTTAATGAGAAAAATATCTCCTATAGGGAAGTTTACTTCACTTTGGAAGAGTTAGTATTGAACCATGAGATTACACCTGAAGAACATTCATATATGATGGTAAAGCATCCAAAAATACCCACAATTTTTGGAGTCCTGAAGATCCACAAGGACCTTTGGGACCCTCCTCCTAGACCTATAATGGACACAAGAGCTTTAAAAACATATCCTATAGCTAGGTTTATTGATAGTCAGCTAAAAACTGTACTCAAAGACTGCCCGTGGATTTTAAAGGATTCCTGGGACTGCTTAGGTAAAATAACCAACGACAAATATTGTGATGATTTAATCTTCGCCACCATTGATATAAGAGATTTATTTTCAGCTATTCCACACAACATGGGCATTGAGTAGTTTTACAGCTTCCTGTGCCAACATTCTAATATTATCCATGGACACATTCTCACCGTTAGGACTTTGGTGGAGTTGGTCTTGGATACGAACATTATTAATTTTGAAGGCCAACTTTTTCGACAGTGCAGGGGGTAAGCAGCATGTGCCCCCATATTTGCCAATATTGTCTTGGCATTTTGGGAGAAGGAAATTGTGTTTAAAAGTATATTAACTGATTATTGGACATTTTATGGTTGTTTTTTGGATGACATCATTGTTTTCTGGAAAGGAAGTGAGGGGGAATTGCATAATTTCCTGGAATTTATAGTGAAGAACATCGAATTTCTGGAATTCACAAGTACTATTACATGGGATACCACCCATTACTTGGACATCACACTACAAAAAAACAGGAACATCAAACAATTTACGTCCATTATTTTCAGAAAACCCACATATTCCAACACCCTCCTGCACTTCAATAGTTGCCATCCACTGTCACAGAAAAAATCCCTCGTAAAAGGGCAAGGGGTTAGGATAGCAAGAATGGTATCGGAATATGATGAATGTGTACATCAGTTGACTATATTAAAAAACATGCTGACAAAGAGAGGATGCCCAGGTATATTTAGATTTAACAACCAGTTCTATAATATTAAAAGGATTTTAACGCACAATTGGCACATATTCAGTGCAAACCTAGAACACCTTGACTTGGTAGGAACATTCCCTAAACTTTTCTATAAAAAAGACACCAGCATAAAAAATATGATGGAAACCTATAGAAAGACGAATGTGAGGGTGGGGGGGGGCATGTTAAAATGTGGATTTTGCATGCAATGCAAATATATCCTGGAAGGCAAGGAGGTATATAAACCCAATTATGGTGGATATATAATACGAAACGAGTTCACTTGCAGCAGTAAGGAAGTTATATATCTAGCTAAGTGCTCTCTGTGACCATGTTTCTACATAGGAAAAAAACATCAATGCACTGAGAACGAGAATCTACCAACATTTATTGTGACATTGGTAGGAATGAAACAAAAAATGCCCTAGCTGCACATATTGGCTTGCATCCAGGACATAGTTTCAGGTTCACTGTCATTGAGCAAGTCACTTTGGGTGAGGGGGGGACCCCTGAATGAATATCTAGAACTGAAGGAGCTCAGATGGCAAATGAGAACTAATGCCTCTGAGGCACCAGGACTTAGCAGTGCAATTTCTATTAGTTGTATTTTAAAACTTAAAGCAGAATTGTATATGTAGTATTTTATACAGGATGATGTCATGTAGTAATTTTAAGTAGTTATTTGTATTTATGCATGAATTCACTTTTTGTATATAGGAAGTGATGTCATTGTATGTGATTAAGGCACTGTATAAAAGGTGAGGTTTTTGTTACAATGGCATTCTGATGCAGTTTCTATTGTGAGACGAAAGCGCTCAATCAATAAATCAGTTGTGGATCTTACTGGCTTCTATCTGGCTTGTTTTACAGATAAAATTAGATTAGACAAAGTATGTAATAAATATTTTCATCTAATCTGACAATGATATTGTCCTAGAAGTGCAACAATGTGCTGCTGCTCTACTCTGTGATACGTACAGCTCTAAATAGAAACTCTGATTCTTAAGAGAGAATTTTAAACTGAAAGTGCCATGTCCTGCCCAGCACAGTTAAACTGATGAGATAAAGTGAAAGAAACAATAAAAAGGCAGCTGGAATTCCAGCTAATAATGTTCAACCCTCAGAATCAGAAGTACATGTTTCTCTGTTATAGAACAACCTCTACTGCCATCAGGAAGTTTGCACCCTGACCACAAAAAAAAAAAAAAAAAAAAAAAGAATGAAAAGACAACTGCAGCTGCAAGTAAATGTAAAATTAAATGGAAAGTAAGAAAAAGAAATGGAACAGCCCAGGAAAAATACTTTAACAAAGTAGAAACACTATCCAACACAATAACAGAGGGCAAACAGTCAGTAAAAGTAGAGGTTGCTGTAAAATGCACAATGTAAGCAACTTTAGTCAAACGGGCTGAAAACTGTACTTTAATGTAAAAAGCGATTAAAAAAGGTAAAAAATTGCATGCAGAACACTTAGTTTAACTGGAATTAAGACCATAATAACACAATAACAACCAGGTGACTGTGCTAAGGTCAAGCAACTTTAATGAAACTATAAAAAGTTGTAAAACTCAGTAACATAAGCCATAGAATACAGAAGCCACTAAAATGATTTTATATGCAATGTAAAAATATACTTTCCTTTTTTATGTGAAGTTTCTGCATAGAAATGCTACAAAAACTGTTCATCATTCTTCTTGATAACATATGAACCAAATAAAGAGAACAAAATTTGTGGCCCGGTGCTGTAGCCTAGCTGGTGAATTGAGAGGAAGAGTCTGAATTCATGTCTTTTATTTTGAGACTGAGGTCCAGATTCTGAAAGGACTTGGTATTGAAGTTATTCATTGCCTTTATCCAAAACCTAGGCCCCACCAATCTCCATTATGTTTTGCTAATGGAAATGTCTAGCCCTGATTCCAAAAGAGAAATCAGACATGTTTCACCAAACCTTTTTAGCATTGTACATTTGCAAATGTTATCAGTGTACAAGGCTGGCATGAGATGCATTGGTGAAGCAGGTACTTCACCTGTATGCAAAACTAGATACTGCAAGCATTACCTGGTGGGAAGCCACACTACTAACATTTTCCCACATATAGGGAGCTCTACCGCAGTGTCAGGAAATGTAGAGAGGGGACCCAAGGACCAGGTGCATGACTGGCATGCTAGCTGTTCCTGAACTTCAGTGGGAAAGACATACAGGAATAAGTACAGACATGACAACCAAGCTAGCTATCATTCTTGTCTTTCTTTGGGTCAATTGTGGAGCCAGTGAAAAATGGACTTCTTGGAGTATGTCATGGTTGAGCACACCAGTAATAGATGCTAAAGGTGTAAATGTTATTTGCATGGTGTAAACTTAATTCAGAAAGGAAATGGAATATTTATTTTAAAGAACAACCAAGAAAATGAGCACAGATCTGTCTGCATAGGTAGACATCCACAGCATAGGAATCCTCTCATTATTGCCAGCAGTGGTCATTGAGTCATTTGCTGTGGAGATTGCTGTTTCTGCAGTTTCTTTGAGCACAAACCCACAAGAGATCATCACAGCCTCCTAGATGGCATAGCAGTGGCAATCACACTGCCTGAGATTGTGGTTTGTCCTTATCCTTCTGATGATGCTTGCTACTTCAGCCATCACTGTTCCCCTACTAGGTAAGATATAGTTTATTTACTGACAGGAGTTACTGGGGAAGCATCGTAATCAACGCTGGAACTGCTATATTGGTTCAACTATTTCTGGAAGGGGATCCCCTCATAGTTAATCTCCAGTCCAAAGTGTACTTAAATAGTCTGCAATTTGTTGCCGTAAATTTATGAAAGAAAATACCTAACTGTTATGGAAAATGGAATGTTAATTCAAGAAGGAAACTGATTAAATCAAACAAGACTGTGTTCTGTGTGGCAGCACCTCTCATATTAAATACCATCAGACTTTTTTTTTTGCATCACACTATTATCAATAAATATTTTTGGTGCTTGTTGCTAATGTCAGAGCCTGTACATTGCAGTCTTGTATTTGCAATAAATATATCTCAATTAAAGCTATTGTATAGGGTAATGTAACACTGTACTGAATAACTTTAGTTCCTTTAAAGTGGTCATCAGTGGGAGAATGTTGGTCCGTACGTTTCTGTTTCCTGTTCCTTTAAAGTGGTCATCAGTGGAAGAATGTTGGTCCGTACGTTTCTGTTTCCAGTTCCTTTAAAGTGGTCATCAGTGGGAGAATGTTGGTCTGTACGTTTCTGTTTCCTGTTCCTTTAAAGTGGTCATCAGTGGGGGAATGTTGGTCCGTACGTTTCTGTTTCCTGTTCCTTTAAAGTGGTCATCAGTGGGAGAATGTTGGTCCATACGTTTCTGTTTCCTGTTCCCTTCCCTTGAAATGCATTGAGTATTTGTGTACTGAGCATTAGTTACTATTTATACTACTGGGTGTAGGTTTTTAGTAGAAACCTCCCAAAAAGCAGGTTTAAAAAAAGTGAAGAAAACACACAAAAGGCTGAAAGTGACATAATTTGTTGTTCCTAGCATTTGAACACCCTGTGAGGACTCCATTGTAAACCAACATTTGCTGGAACTGTCCCCAAGAACAATGAAATGGATGGTGAAACGGGTTGCATGCTGATGTTAATGGCATAGTTACATGTCACCAAACAATTTTTGATAGAGATAAAATAGACTGAGGAACATGCCGAGTCCTGACTCTCTTTCAGTGTATATAAGAACAATTTAGTACAGTCACTAACAGCCTGTGTAGCAGGCAAGCTGCGCAATTCAGTATTCTGACTTTATTCACAAGAAGCAACTAAGCAGGATACACCACGAGACCACCTTCTTCAACGAAATTCTTTTATTCCAAACAATAAAACAAACAGGGATAATAAAACAAACAGGGATAAGCGCTTTCGCGTGCTGCTAGCACGCTTCTTCAGATCAATACAACAGTGTCTATCCTCGTTCATTATATACCAACAGTCTATCCAATTAATCTGAAATCATTAAACAATTACACAGTTTAGTAATTAAATAATAAATCAATTAGCTTTATAACAGAGTTTTCAGTTTTTGCTAGCTTAAAGGACCATGTCTCATTTTTCTCTCTGCTGAACTACATATTTAGAGTTTCAAGATGACATTTACATTTCTTATATTAAGACAACCTTTTTCATATAAAAATAATAATTAAATATTGCCTGATATGAAATGCTTATAAATTAATCAGCACTAGCTTTTTTGTGTAAAAAAGCCTTTAAATAAGCTAAAACGAAATAAGATTAAATTAAATAAAGTAAAACAATCAAAATTCATTAAGACATGTTTCACCCTGACACGTTTTTACTAGTAACTGGTCTCATATATACCTGCCATTTTATCTAATAGTAATAAAATTCATCTTCTAAATGTCAGTTGCAAAATGATGATTGGACATACTAGAAATGTATAAAGTATATCTTGGAAGGAATATATAATTTATTTTAATTGTTAACTATCAATAAATTTTTAATCTAAATAGCATCTTAATATTAAATAACATTTCTCGTTTAAAATACTGCATTCAATCAGAAGCAGCTTATTGTATTAGTCTTCTGTGTCTTGATTTTATACGTGGACTGATAATGCATTTATCTTGTGTCTACTATAGTATCCATTATTCATAATCCATTATCAATACAATTTATCATATTAAATAATCAATATATCTATAAAAAACACCCACATTAAAAAGTAGTAAAACCTAAAGTGTATAAAGGTTTGATGCTTAAAAAAACGGAACCTAGTATTTCTTTTCCCTTTATGTAACCATAACTTGTCATATGAGTTTTCTATTTTGAATCTATAGCCATGAAAATCTATATATCTAAAACTTAAACAAATGTTTAAAGTGCTTAGTGCATGTTACATTTATATTGGTGCTGTACTTTATGAAACCGTATTGAAAAACATAGATTTCTCAAGGTGGAGAACTGGTCTGTCTAAATCTCCTAGATAAAACATTACACAGTATAAAATATAATGTGCAATGTGATGGCAATAACATAATGATAAAGTAATGAAATTAAATGTATATATATATGTGTCTATAACTATTTTCTCAAAAATTCATATATATGTTTCAAACCATACATCAGTCATGTGTTGCCATTAGTATTTCTATTTGATAGTTGTCATCCTTCATGCTGTTTCATTGTTCACAATGTTGAGCAAAATTCATATAGAATTTAAACAAAAAACATATATGTTTATGTATGCATAATTCTCTATCTAAATAGAAACTTGTAAATCAGCATATTCAAACAACACAGGAAAATGTGTATGCATAATCTTCTGAAATATTATTGACTCTTCAGTCAAGGGAAAATCTCTAATATAATTAAAAATATCTTGATAACTCAAATAAACCCAATGTTTTTTTCTACTGAAGCTGTCTATTTTTATATCTTCAAATGAGCTCGTATTCACAAGAATACTGAAACTGTATGCAATATGTAGACATGTATCGAAATATATATATAAGCATAATATTAATATGGCCATCAGAGAAGAACTGACTCAGTTATTCTAAGAAAGGTTTCACTGAGACATAATTATTTATACCCGGATCTCTGTGTGCTCCAGATCTAAAGATCCATTCCATCTCTAACTTCGCTAGAACCTTATCATTGTCACCCATTCTAGGGCTAATGTTTATATTTTGTAGAACCCTAAACTTGAATTTATGCGTCGGGTTCAAAGCAACATGTTTGGCCAGTGCGTTCAACTCATTTTGTTTGCGTATATCATATATGTGATTGTAGATGTGTTCTCTTAGCCTCCTCTTGGTGAGACCAGTTCTTTCAGTGTATATAAGAACAATTTAGTACAGTCACTAACAGCCTGTGTAGCAGGCAAGCTGCGCAATTCAGTATTCTGACTTTATGTGCAATTTAATTTTACAGATCATGCCCCACATACACACATAATGGTAGATTTACACAAGATGCCCCGACCTACAGAGCACAAATTTATGCATAACCAAATTTTAAAAGCTATGTTTTTGGACCCACAACTATAATTTTTAATGATCCCCTGCTATGATTTTGAAAACTGAGATCTTGAAAGGTCTGCTCCCTGCCAATCAGTACCTTAGTGTGGTGAGATGCTAAATTTGGTGAACCCCACTCAAGTTATTTTTGGTGAGAAGAGGGATACAGGATGCTGACTGCTCTGGTACTCCAATGTCTGTGAAATCCAGGCCCAGGATGGAGAAAGGAAACTAAATGTATGGCAATATTTATTTATATGTTTTATTGATGTGATTACTAGGAAAGTCTGACTGAATAGAAGCCCATTTTCAATGGAGGCCTGGGAAGTAAAGCTCCAAATTATTGCAAAACATTTTCAGAGCAATAATTTTACAATCTTCAAAAATAAAACAAAAACATCTCCAGTTTAAATAATTACAACAAATTAGACATAATATAAAACATTGGTTTGGAATTGATACAAGGTATATGACAATCATTTAATATTTAGAGAAATTGTAGACACTTTGTAGAGGAATTAAAGGTAGGTTAGTCTAATCAAATAGGATTTGCAATATGAAGTGAGGGGAAAACAAGCTTATGCTATATTTAGAGAGAAAGTCAGGGAAGGGAATTAGCAGTAAGCAAGTAAGTATAGAAGGGAGAGTAAGGAGGTATAAGGAATGAAAATGTACTTGTTCACATTTTTGGATATAGTTTATCCTGGTTTTGAGCAAGAACAGAGCTAAGTTTTAGCTAGGATGTCTTTCTGAGTGATTTTGAAAGATGGGAGGGAGGGTGTAGACCTGATGGATACAAGTAAGGAGTTCTAGGCCTTAGCAATCTTGTATGAGCACAGACGATGCCCAGCAGATTTGCTAGGTTTGTAGACAGACAGGAGTTTTTGGTCACTGGATCATAATGACCGACTGGGAATATAGTTGTGTAGAATGTATTTGTGCTGGACAGCTAGATGGATGCTGGATAATTTTATAGGTGGTAAGACGTTGTGCATATGTTAGTTGAAGTGGCAGTTCTAACCAATTTAGGTTTTTCAGTGCTATACAGTGGTGGGTTTTTAAAGGGGGTATGTGCTGCAAATTTAGCAACTTTGTTATAGCATTGTTCAAGTTTTAATTTTTGTGACGACTGAAGGTTAGTAAGGATGGTAGAGCCATAAAGAAGAGTGGGTAGGAGATAAGTAGTGGCAAATGTAGTTTTAGTTGCATCAGTGAAAAAGTTTTTGGCTCTGTAACGCATCCCTAGTTTTTGATGAATTTTTCTTATGCAGTTTTGCATATGCAGATCAAATGTAAGATCATCATCCACTATCATCCCTAATAGTTTGCTGTGAGAAGTGACTTCAACGGTTATATTATCAAGAGAGAGGACTTTAAATGTTGTTTTTTTCATCAGAGAGGGATATGGGGGGAAAAGTAGTTGTTTGATCTTTTTTGGGTTGAGCAAGAGATGTGAGTCACAAAGCCATGTTTCATTGGCTAAGCTTCCTGGGTAATTTTTCGGAGGTGTACCATGTTGTTAGAAGTGCAAATGAGATTAGAATCATCTGCACATTGTATTAGGGTGGCCTGTTGTGTAAAAGTATAGATAGTGCTAGTGAAAATGTTAAAGAGGAGGGGGCCAAAAATAAAGCCTTGTGGTACACCAGTGCTGACCGGAAGATGAGAGAGCATGGAGTGCTATTTTACTGACTGATACCTACTGGACAGGTACCTTTTGAATCACAGAAGGGTAGGCTGAGACAGAGCTAGTAAAGACATTTGAAGTAGAAGTTTGCTGTGACAAACTGCATCAGAAGCTTTAGACAACTCTGGAAATAAGGAAGAGACTAGTTTGCCGTTATCTCTAGCTTTATTAGCAGTATATGTATAGGTTAGAAGGGCAGTGCTAGTACTATCGGAAGGACTGAAGCCATGTTGAGTAGGGGACTGGAGTTCTTCCTGCAGGAGATACTCTAGAAATTTTTCAAAGATTTTGGCAAGGGCAGACACGATTGCTATAGGTCTAAAGTTATTAGTGTTTGTTGAAATCCCTCCTTTGTGCACAGGGATAATGCCTGACTTTTTCCAGAGAGAGGGAACATGGGATTCCTGGACTGACCTATTTATAAGGATTGAGACAGGATAGGCAATGTTATTGGCTGCTATTTTGAGGTACTTTGTCAGCTGAAGAAGAGCATGTTTTTAAGTTTGAGTGGTTTTATATAGGATATAGGCACAGGTTTGAAGGTGAAAGTGGACGTGGTGATATGTGACTGTTGGGCAGGGAGGGGATTAGACATTGAGGAATCCTTTGTTAGAGATGCTATGCTCAAATGGTGTAGTGGTACATTGCTCTGACTATGGTATACAGGGCCCTGGGTTCGAGAATTGGCAGGGCTGATAATTTGTTGGGAGGGTGGCCTAATGGTTAAGGTGTTTGCCTTGCAAACACAAGCTGCAGGGTTTGAGTCTCACAAGGGATAATTGGCTAGGCTTAAAATGGCTCTCAAGGGCAGTTAGCTTAGTATTAATCTATGAACCTATGAACCTATAAAATAAGAGTTGAACTGTATTGCAGTTTTGAGGGGTGAGTTATTGGGAAATAGGTTTGGGTTGAATTTTTGACCAGGATGTAAGATTTCTTTAATTGATGTCCACATTTTTCAGAGTTGTGTTTAGTATTATTCTGAAAGTTATTATATTGTAATTTTTTCTTCATTTATTTGCTTTTTAGTAAGATTGTGAAGCATTCTAAAGTTTTCAACATATTGAGGTGTTTTATTTGTTTGCCATTCCTTCCATGCTTTTTCTCTATCCTGCATTAGCATTCTACTCTATTTGGATAGCCAAATTACATTATTTGTTTCGGTCCCTTCCTTCTAAGAAGTGCAAGGCTATTTAGGATATTTAAAAAAGTTGTATTGAATTCAATTACAGCATTGTCTAAGGGGATGATTTTTAGGGAGTTCCAGTTAATAGATGATAGTGTAGTGATGAGCATTTCTGGTTTTAACTTAGAAAGGTTATCTATCATTTTATAAATATGTCGTTTAACTGTATGTGTGAGATGTCTAGTCGTATAGACTGGGAGATGATCACTGAGAGAGATTGACATTGTACCTGTGTTGGAGTATTTGCTAGGGTGTAATACCAGAATCCAGTGTAATACAGAAGTTGATGTCTTGCTATAATGTGTGGGTCTATTACTTAGTTGTGTGAAACCATATACGTTCATGTTAGATATAGGGGAGTTAGATATGTGTTGTGCATGCCTGGAATGTGGCAGTTTTCCCTTCATGTTTTTTGTCTTAGTGTTAGCTTCTTCAGCATATGTTGTTTGTCTTTTGGCTTTTCCCAGTTAGGGGTCGCCACAGCGGAACTCCGGTCCGCTAATGATTGGCAGTTGGTTTTTATGGTGTCGAGTTGCCAGCCCGACGCCCAACCTTCAACGAAGGCACGTCCTTTCAACACATGTCTTTTGAACGCCCACTCAACTGCGGGGAGGACATGCAGACTCCACACAGAAGGCACTCCCAACCCAAGCCGAGAATCGAACGGGAGAACCTCTTGCTGTGAGGCAACAACGCTACCGCTGCACCACTGCGGAAGTGTTAGCTTCTTCAGCATATAAAAATTAAATTTCAAAATAGGCGACTTGCATTGTTTGCTCTGAGTATTTTTCTTTAATTTGATCAGATTGTCCTTTTCTTTTCACTTGTAAAGATTATGTACATTTTCTTCTACAATTGTTCTGTCATTGTGTGAAGCTGGCATTCTGGTTCTAAAATTTATTACTTCAATAAACTTGTGTTTGTATGCACTCTGTGCTGAGTGAGAAATTACCAAATATTTCCTGATTCTGTGCTATGTAAATGCACTTTTTAATAGTGTCATAAGGCTGGGCAAACAGTGTGTACTTTAATATCTTTAGATATTAAATAGAAGGGAGTCTCACAATGCCAGGCATAGGTATTGAGATTTTATTACATTCTGTTTATTGACTACCTACTCTGAACATAACCTACACTTACCTTAGGACTTGGCAGGGTAGCTGAGTGCAGTTAATGTTCAGTGTGGCAGCTGCTGACCTGCATGTCAGACCTTGTATTTCAGGCAGGAAGCCAGGTCTGACATACAGATACATTTGCATTGCTATAAGGCCTTCCAGCATAGAAGGTCCATCTCTAGGGTGGCTTGACATCATACCCGTATTCTTTCCATCCAATGAGGAATGAACTTGCAACAGCTCACCAGTTAATTAAATCTGTTTTTGAAACACTGTGAGTCATCTCCACAGGAATTTGGGGATAGCGTACAATGCATCAAACCATGCACCTGCATGTTTTGCATCCAGCTCTGGAATCCTGCAGTACAGCCCCACTTTTGTATTGGACACAGTACTACAGGCAGAATGACTTCCATCACATGTTGTCTGCAGCTTGTTTTCTCTAATTCAGGTGGGTTTTCTGCTTTGCTAAGAAGCCCATTCAGTTAAACATTTTTTCATTCCAGAGCTAATCCAGTCAATGTATAATACACACACACACACACACACACACACACACACACACACACACACACACACACACACACACACTTCATTGCAGTGATTCACATACCCCTAGTTTTATAAGAGAGGTCATCCCATATTATACAGCTATTTATTACAGTACTAATATATGTGTTATTATACTGCATGCCAATCATTTAAACACCCCTAAGAAATTAGTTTCTCTGTTGTTATTTTTAATTTGAATATAAATGTATTTCCATAGCTATTGTTTTTTTTTTTGTTTGTTTTTTGTCTGACTGAGTGAGAAACTGATTGTGCTGCAGTCTGTTTCACTTTACTTGTTGAAATTTGATGCAGACTACAAAATGCATGCCTATCCACTGCAAGCTGTTTATCCGTCCATTACTTCAGCAAAATGCAGGACCACATTACTCAGATTCAGGAAGCACAAACCAAATAAACTGTTAAACTAACAAATCCACATGCAAGCGACCAGGAACACAATGAGAGACTACTTCGTAAAATGAACTGGTATTTAATAAATCCAAATGAAATGTTAGCGCTTTCGGCTAAAACAATATTTAGCCTTCTTCAGACAAACAGCGGAATGTTGAATGACATTACTTGAAATACAATAGTAAAACCAATCGGAATAAAGTGCATTCATCCATTACATGTTGCCATGGTTACCTTAAAACGAAATTGTGCATAATATATGTACATTTTAAATAGTATTATATAAAAAGAAATAAAATAAAAATAAGAATAAGATAAAACAATAAGGAAGTGCCACATCTTAATGGTAATTGATCACTTGTGTTGAAAAATATATATACCCAATTATGAATTGAAAAATACGTGAGATACTTGTTAGTTATTTTTTATATGCAACCTAATTCATAAGCAAAACATTTGAAACACAACCTAGTTGTAAAATCTAACTTTACCCTTTGTGTCTTTTCAAGAATAATTCAACCTATGTGAAAAAAGGTTGCCCTCCTTGCCAAAAAATACTGAAATGTACTGAAATGGCAAATATAAAGTATACACAAGAAGTATGGTACTATGTATAATGTTATAAATGCTCACCTAAATATTTACATTTTAGTTATGTTATCTATTGTAAGATAACCACTTAAGCACACATTTAATGGAGAGGTTGTCATTTATCCCTGGTGCCAAATGCGCCCTCGTTCGAATCTGCCACATGAGTTCATCTATCTCTAACCTTATTTGCCAAGGGCCGCCTCTTGCATCTGGAGTTCTTTGTTGAACTATGACAAACCCAAAACTATGTCCTACGTTCTCCAATGTGTGCTTAGCTAAAGCATTATTCTCATCATGTCTGCTGATGGCGTATGTATGTTCATATATTATAGTCTTAATTCTGCGCTCCGTCTTACCAATGTAAAAAGCTTTACATTGGTTACACAGGGCAGCATATACCACTGATTTCGATTCACAGTTATAATGGTTATCAATTTTATACACCTTATCTTTGATGGTGAATTGTGTTCCTACTTTAAGGAACTTACATTGTGCACAAGCACCACATTTGTACATGCCATTTGGACGATGGGAAATAAGTTTTCTTGGGGGTCTCTCCAAAATAGCTTTTAAATTTAATCCTCTCCTATATGTCAGTTTAGGTTTTCCACCTAATAATGTAGAGAGAGTACTATCCTGATTGATAACATCCCAATTCTTGTTAACAATTTCCCTGATTTTTTGGAAATCTAATGAGAAAGTGTGCAAAAAAGACACGCTATAATTTGTATCCCCAGATCTATGGTCTCTAGAGAAACTGGTAGAAATTGGTAAATTTCCCATGTTTAAGTTCTCCCCATAGATGGTATTGCTACCTAGGAGCGGGATGAATTGACCTGATTTACGTTTGTTAGATACCTCCAAAATGATTTTGTTAATCAAGGTGGATGGATAACCCCTTGCCAAAAACATATTTCTTAGTTTGTTGCATTCAGATTGAAAATCTTGGTCGTCTGTTACCATACGTGCTGCCCTTACTAACTGCCCTTTTATGACTGATCTTTTTTGGTAAAAGATTCAGGAAGCAACTAGCAGCTGCTCAGCATTGTGGAAATCCAAACACAAGTTTATTAAACATAATAAATAAATATAGTGCCAGTGAAAACACTCAAGTAAAATTTACCTATTTTATAATTAGAAAGCCCACTTTATATGCCAAAAGTATTACAAGAAAAAAAGTCAGACAAATGGTTTACCTTTACTTGGTAGAATGGTATAAGATCGACATGCACATAATCGAAAGTACGTCTGCAAAACTACATTAGATTGAGAAACAAATTGAGCAAATTACACATAATAGACTAGTCTGTAAATTGCACAAATACAATTTGCACAAATGCATGCAAGTAAAAGCAGTGTTGCACTATTAAGGACATATATCCGGTCGGTACCCAATCTGATATAGATTCGTAGATCTCCATAGCGTAGCTGACAGAGTTGGAAATCATATAAAGTGACTGTAGAACAAAATGCAGGTAAATAGCAGAAAGACAGATAGTAAACTGTTTAATACATGCATAGGGTATAATGTAACAGTATGTCATGCATATTCTTACAGCCTGATGAAGCAGGTATGGCGGATTATATGCCGGGAATAATTAATGCTGTGTATGTAACCACTATTACACAAAAAGGAAGGAAGCTCTTGGTAATAGATGGTTATCAATATTATCCGGAAAAAGCTGTAAATTGCAAGGAATATTGGTGTTGCATACAAAAAAATAAAGAAAGATATAAAGGCATTTGTGTTAAAGAAGGGGAATGTGATGGATACAAGTTGTTAGAAAGTAATGAGCACTATCATGCCCCGATGTACTTAAAACAGAAATATTTAGAGTTCGCGACCAGCTGAAACGACGAGCAGAACACTCTATAGAAGACCCAGGCAAGGTGGTCTCTGAAGTGCTAGCCACTACCTCATCGCATGTCATTAATGAATTACCTAACACCACAGCATTAAAACGAACAATCACTAGACATAGATTTAAACAGAAAGCAGTCACATTTAAAGCAATGTGCTCTTTGAGGGATTTGAGTCCTGACATGTTACTGATTAAGAATGGCTCCTTTATTGTGCGGCACAGCAGTGATAGTGAGAGTGCTAGTCACTTAGTAGTCATAACTACCATAGACAGCATAGCAGTGATAGTGAGAGTGCTAGCAACTTACTAGTCATAACTACCATAGACAGCATAGCAGTGATAGTGAGAGTACTAATCACTTACTAGTCATAACTACCATAAACAGCATAGCAGTGATAGTGAGAGTGCTAGTCACCTAGTAGTCATAACTACCATAGACAGCATAGCAGTGATAGTGAGAGTGCTAGTCACTTACTAGTCATAACTACCATAGACAGCATAGCAGTGATAGTGAGAGTGCTAGTCACTTAGCAGTCATAACTACCATAGACAGCATAACAGTGATAGTGAGAGTGCTAGTCACTTACTAGTCATAACTACCATAGACAGCATAGCAGTGATAGTGAAAGTGCTAGTCACTTAGTAGTCATAACTACCATAGATAGCATAGCAGGGATAGTGAGAGTGCTAGTCACTTACTAGTCATAACTACCATAGACAGCACAGCAGTGATAGTGAGAGTGCTAGTCACTTACTAGTCATAACTACCATAGACAGCATAGCAGTGATAGTGAGAGTGCTAGTCACTTACTAGTCATAAATACCATAGACAGTGTAGCAGTGATAGTGAGAGTGCTAGTCACTTACTAGTCATAACTACCATAGACAGCATAACAGTGATAGTGAGAGTGCTATTCACTTACTAGTCATAACTACCATAGACAGCATAGCAGTGGTAGTGAGAGTGCTAGTCACTTAGTAGTCACAACTACCATAGACAGCATAGCAGTGATAGTGAGAGTGCAAGTCACTTACTAGTCATAACTACCATAGACAGCATAGCAGTGATAGTGAGAGTGCTAGTCACTTAGTAGTCATAACTACCATAGACAGCATAGCAGTGATACTGAGAGTGCTAATCACTTAGTAGTTATAACTACCATAGACAGCACATCAGTGATAGTGAGAGTGCTAGTCACTTACTAGTCATAACTACCTTAGATAACTTGAGAATGCTTTGTAGTTCTGAATACATAATGGCAGATGGCACATTTCCAATAAGCCCCTTGGAATGTCACCAGGTATACAGTATGCACTGTGCGTTGGATAGTACAAATAGTCGGAAAGTTGTACTGGTGGTGTATGGCATTTTGCCTAACAAATCTGATTACTGTCATGATACATTTTGGACTATTGTTTTTGGAGTTATGCATGTGTAATGATCTGCAGTTGTTGCCAAATATGGTCCTCACTGATTTTGAACAGGCACCTTTAAATTCTATCAAACGGTATTTAAGCAGGTTTGCTGCAAAGGGTTGCTGGTTTCATTTCTGCCAGATTGTCTGGCATCAGATTCAGAAATTACATTTAGCTGCTGAATTTGGCAGTAATGTTGCTTTTGCTATGCTTTGCAAAGAAATACCAGCACTGGCATTTGTTTCCCCAGAGGACGTAGAATGCACTTTTGCTGAAATTGAGGCAGATATGCCAGAGAATGGAAAGCCACTATGTATTTTTTTCAAGGAGAATTACATTTTAGGTAGACCACATAGATATGGCATGTGTGGAATGACTTCTGAAAGGTTGCCACCAATATTTGACATTGCCTTCTGGAATCAGTATGACACTTGTACAATGGGCTTTCCCCATAGTCAAAATGCCATCGAAGGATGGCATCGAAGGCTACGTAGTTTAATGGGAAAGAAGCATTTGTACTTATTAGATGTGTTACATGCCATCCAGTTGGAGCAAAACCATGTAGATTAGGCATCAGTTGTGTTTACCATCGTCCCCTAAATGGAAACAACTGATGGATAAGGAAACTTCTTTTGAAAGGCTCTTATGTAACAGGGCTGAATTTATGGCACGGGGGTTTGTGAAGTTAATTGGAAAACACTGTTCTTTTTAAACACAGTGCTCTGATTCAAGTGATTTGTCAAGATTTTTGACTCATAGCATTATAAAAGTATCGAACACATCTGGAGGTGGAATGGTTTTAGTACATAGACATGATTGCACTTAAATTATCCTCTTTAAACCTCCGAAATGGCGTCCATGTAATGTATTTGTTACGGAACCAATTACTGTGCTGTACAGTACTTTTGTCTTAAAGTGGCAGGTGTCTGGGATCAATTATGTATCACTATATGCACTGGATTTACGTGGTGTATGTGGAAGTTCGAAATATATCAAAAAGGATTTTCCACTATCCTGTTTTTGACATTTTGTGACTCGGTAATGTTTTTTTCGTTCCTCGGGTTTGCACAAACAGCTACATGACTAAATAATTTTCAACTATTCAAAGGTAAACCCAGACAAACACCTTTGCATGTGATCACTCCCTCTATCTCTCTCTCTCTCTCTACATATAAAGATAATAGGTAGATATTTTTAAGTAGCTGTGATTGTTAATTATTATGCGAATGTTGTCATTTGTATAAAATGTTAATACAGTAGTTTATCTAATTAATAAAGAAGGCAAGTTTCTCAGACTGATAAATATCATTTTATATCCTCTCATATGATTGCCTGTTTTTTTTTATTTTATTATATAATATTTATTAACATGTACTGCCACAAATAGGTGGCCATAAAAGTAAGTATGTAGTACTAGACTACCTTTTTAATCCTCCAGGTATGTTTCATCTTCTATACAGTCTAGCCTTACTCTTCACCCGAATTAACAATACTTCTGTGTGTCTACAGTACTTCTTTCATTCACACTGGTTATATTTCCACAACCTTTTTCTGACTCCTCCTTCTTACCTTTTGACAGGATTGCATTTAACTATTCCATAGCTCACCACCCACTTGGATAGCATACATTTTACTTTAGCATAAACCACTTCCTTTCTTCTGTTATTTTCTTCTCTACTTATTTTTACTGATAATAATAAAATTTCACATATTGTACCCACTGGCCTTTTAGAATAAATGTAGTATTTTAATAATATGTGACAGTGACATAGTACATAGAGCTTCAACATTTCATATAATAAGCTGGTAATTATTTAAGACCTGGTCATAATCATCTGTCTTTGCTGTCTATGAATGAAAAACAGAAGACTGTATGTAGTACAGTTGGTGTATAGCTATGCTCAGTAGTATAAACTGTTTAATATACAGAATTTACATGTGTGTTTATATGTTAAGCTAAGGCATGTATCTTTTATCTTTCAAATACTAGACTGCTACCTTTTGTGCATGCTTTTTAATGTAACTGAATCCTATTGTGCTTTTCTCTGTAGATTCTCTCTGCAAGTGGATGTTTGCCCAGAAATGGCAATCCCAGTTTGATAAAGTGTGATAAATAAATTAAAAATAAATACATATATTAATTAATGATGTGGTATATAACTGTAATTTTACTGAAGGTTGAGGGAAGATTAAAGTTATTGGAGAAAGCAGCAACTGTAATCAGACAATGCCAGCAAGAGAACATATTAAGAACATCTTGGGTAGGATTTACTGTAACCTGCTTCATATTGTTCCATTGTAGGTACGATTTTCTATATTATATCAGATTATCTTGGACTATCTTAAATTTGGGCCTTCTGACTCACATTCATTGGTTTGTTTTTTTCAGTTTCATTAACTGGATTTGTTTACTTTTATAAAAACATTATATATATAAATGCTAATGCCATTTCTTTACCATGACATGTTAAATACACACTGCATCAATTTCTATTATAGTTACATGGATTTGTTCACTCTACCTAGATTAAATAGAAAGACAAAATGCAAATATTTAATTTTTCGTACCGTGAACAAACACAATGATGAGCTGCAAGTTGTTTGGGAAGTTTTGCTCCATACTACTGTTAAAGAATAAGTTCCTTCTTCCATGGGGCTATAAAAGAAAGAAACAGAGAAAGAATCTTAAGCATACTTTTATATACATATATATATATAAAAAACTATGTAGACACACACACACACACACACACACACACACACACACACACACACACACACACACACACACACACACACATACACACACGCAGCACCATATGTTTTAATATTAACTAATTTTATCCAGGTTTATAAATAACATGGTGAGTGGTGATGTGCAAGGAGAGACAATTTGCAAACACACTTAAAATGATTACTGCAGTGAGAAGATAGTGCAGTATTCATCACATGGAAATAATTGAGTAATGACATGCAAATGAGTGTTGACATTCTAATGAGAATCATCTTATATGCGAATGAAACTAAACACAGTAGCCAGATAGAGAAATGTATAAAAGTTACACAGATATCCTCAGTGCTTATCTGAACACACTTATTTTGCAGTGACAGGTGTCGCATTCATGCTAAGGTGTCAGGAGTAACATTTGCTTTGGATGGTCAGCATGTGTTAGTAGCTGCTTTGGGAGTTTGTCCCCTTATTGTTACATGCTGCTGACTCCACATGTAAGCAGCTGTCTTGGCATCGCCTTCATGATGGGACATAATTGATTGCTACCATATGGATCAAGACATTGTAGAGGAGCTAGTAGACATGTGTTGACCTCACAAGGGAGCACGGGGGATATTAGGGCTGGCTATCACAATGGATACAAAGGTTTGTGTAGCATTTGTGGTTTCTCTGGGCAGTACAGGACACTATTACCACTATTTAGATATTCTGAAACATAGGCTTTTTCTCTGATGTCCTGAAGGTCACTGACTAAACCCTCTTGCTATCAAAGCCCCATCTACTACACATTGTGTCTAATATATCTACTGCAATGGATTCCACTCCATCAGCTACCAGATGGTGTGCAAATCTAAGGATATTGCATGCATTGTGAATAAATACACTGCTTTCCAACAGACTTTAAGTAAATAGTCAAGCAGCATGAAGAAACACAGTAGAAGTTGATGGAGCTTCAATAAAACTTAACCTTTATTTAAAGTTTGAAAAGGAACTAGTCTCTTTCCTAAAAAATCTTCAAGCTTTATGTAGTGTGTTTGGTTACTTTGAAAGCATTTAACTGAGGCACTAGTTCCTCCTTTCAACACCACTCATTTGTCATGGTATGGTGACAGGGGAGTGGCTGGTCTAGAACTGTGAAACTGTCTGGGCTGCCCAGTGGGATGGAGCCAAATGAAAGACGGACACATCTACTTAAGGTCTCTCAGTAAGGGGTGGAGGCCACATGGGATCTTGAGGAGCATTACCCATATCTAGTTGAACATCCATGACCATGGAAAGAGGTAGCCACGGACAACATGGTCATGTTCATGCATATGTCACTGGCATCTATACAGATGCTGTCAGTGCTGGAAATCTTTGCAGCTGTAAGAGTTGGGATTGGGCTCTTGTGACAGGTATCACTGCTGCCCAGTTGCACATTTCTGACATTTCAGCTTTTCAATCTTTAAACCTGAGTTCCTCTGTGCCAGAGGCTTGGACCTGTTGGGTCATCTGTTGGTGATATTCATAGATTCATAGATTAGTACTAAGCTAACTGCCCTTGCAAACCATTTTAAGCCTAGCCAATTATCCCTTGTGGGACTCAAACCCTGCACCTTGTGTTTGTAAGGCAAAAACCTTAACCATTAGGCCACCCTCCCACGTTCTATCACCACATTCCACTATCCCCAGGTTAGGCAACAACTACACTGATTGTGCCTCAGCTTTGAATACTTGTTGTTGATACCCTCAGCTTAAAGTATTGCTTTGTGTTCTTGATTTCCACATCAGTGTTGCAGTCTGATATAAATGTGTCTTCCTTGGCAGCTGCAACTATGCTAAAAACCAGCTCTGCATTCTATCATACCATCTACTTCTTCAACTCAGCATTCTCAGCAGCAGGACAGAAGGTTTGAGGTGTGCCTGCAGGAACTTCTTCATGATATTGGTACAAATCTAGTTCCTTTCTCTTCCTTGCAATAATTTTGTTCATGGTGAGGCAGAAAGTGTACATGCAAGTGGAAGCATATTGACTTCCCAGTGAAGTTTCCCCTCTCTAAACACAGATAAATGAAATAGAATAGGTTTCATACAATCTTTTCAGTTTAATGAGATCCTTGAAATGATGGTTGGCTCTTAAAATAATGTATATAACTGGGAGATACTGGTACAACTGTTCAGGTATTGGTGAAGACAGGTTGTGGGGCACAGGATAGTGAAGAATCAAAATGGTTTAATGATAAGACAAGCCAAAGTAATTGATGCTATAGTCACCACAGCAGCCCTTAAAAAACTATTACAAGCATATGATAAAGAGTCTAGAGTGATGGATTGATTTGGGAAACAGGATTATGGATTGTATATATTTGCAGTAAGGGTGCTAAACTACTTATCTAACACTGCATGATTCCACAGAGAGATAGGGACTGTATGAGCTGTCGTATGTCCAAGGGGCAAGATTCACTGGAGAGTGTTATATCATCTGTAGCAGACTTTATCATGTACTTGGCACATAATTCTGTGAATTATGTATCTAGGACAGTAGCTGCCGGCTTAGCACTCCACCATCATGCTTGGCTGCACCTAATTAGCTTTGCACAGGATTCTGGGCATCTTTCCTTAACCACCTCCATGATTGGATCAATAAAGTGAGAGACATTGAAAAAGAAAGGAATCTACTCACTGCTGTAGGTGTCAGGTTTCAGACTCTACAAAGCCCCTTCCACAGGTTGCAATAGATTCCAAGCTATTTGTGGTACTAATGTGGCTAACAGCAACAAGGAAATCACAAGTCTGAGAGAAATCAACAGGATTGTGGTATTTTCCAGAATGGAGGTTAACCTAAAGGTAAGCATGATCAACAGAACCAATGATTCCGCAGTCTTTCAGTCCAGGACAGCAGTCTAATACCAAATAACTTGCCTGACTATCTCACGTTCAATACACAATTCCCTTCCACATCCATTCCATGCCCTTTGTCCCAGTCTGGCTACACAGTTCCCTTCCACACCCATTCCATACCCTATTTGCTCACATTGCCTGATGTCTCATCTCATAGTAAAAATATGCAGTAATAAAGAAGAGCTTAAATCACTTAAAATAGTCATCTGCAAGGTTCTACCAGACTGGAGAGCATCTGAGTATTACACCTGTTTTTTATTAATTTTGACAAAAAGAAAGGATTTCAGAATAATACTGAATTTAAGTGGTTTCAACAAATTCATTCCCACGGATTTTTTTACTGCTCAGTAGTGCATTGATTCCTTCCTTTTCTGTTAGTATGAGACTGGGCAGGCTCTTTAAATATTCAAGATGCCTACCCCCACATAAAGATCCTCAAGGAGCTCAGGAGGATTCTGCAGTTCCATATAGGAGCCAGTCATTATGAATATCTGAGTCCTCCACCCAGTTTCACCTTACCCCTGCAATGGTTTTTACCAAATGCATGCCTGAACCAGAAGCTGCAAGACTTCAAAGTGTTTCTTTACCTTGATAGCTGACCTCTAATTACACTAGACAAACATATGGCAGCAAATTAATTTATTATTGCTGGATGTGTTGGGTTTAGTGAAGAGATTAGCAAGCTAATTAGGACTTATTTAGTCAAATAAATGCTAAATTTACCTTCCTTTGTAAGAAACTCCTTTCATTTATGACAGGACATACAAAACTCAAGAGGATCTGCTAATATATCTTGATTGTCTCTTTGTACCAGTATTTATAGGAACATGATAGTGCTGCACAAAGAGGGATGAGAGATGACAAACTACAGACCCAGCTCATTGCTTAATACAGACTTAAAGGTAGCAGCAGAGGTACTAGCTAACAGACTGGATAAAATACTGCCCAAAATGATACAGACAAGGCAGAATGGGTATATCAAAACATGCAGTTTCAGGACAACTTTCAAAACTGATCACTTATATCTGTTAAGAATGGAAAAGTGGAGGCAGAGAAGGCATGGTTCCTTTGACTTGCAAAAAGTGTTTTGAGTCAGAAAACTGGGAGTTCTTCTGGAAGGTTCTAGCACATAGTGTTGTACGGAAGCAATTAGTACAAGCCATGTACGGGAACCCAGAAATGCAGGTTATGGTTAACTGGGGGCTGGAAAAGACTGGAAAGATGAATGAGGCAGGGATGACCTCTGCCATCTAAGTTATTGATAATAAAGAAGAAACAGTAGTAAAAGTGGGGAAGGTGGTAGCGCAAATGGAGCAGGACAAAAGAGTGTGATCAACATTCTTGTTATTTGCAGACAATTGCATCTTACTGTCCACAAATATAGAAAACGCTGTTGGAAGGTTATACCTATTTTGAGAGATTTGAGAGAGCATCAGTACTGAAATGAAGCAAAAAAACAAACTAGGCTATCAAGGAGCTGGAAAGGAAATGGAAGTACAGGAGTTAGGAAGACAGAGGAGGTGAAGTACCCCCAAATAATTAGACCTCATAGTAGGGGCAGCAGTGGAAGATACCAACAAGGAAAAATTAAGGAGGCTAGAAATGTGAGTTGTAGATATATTAGCCAGAGGAGGCAACAGCGCATACACAATCCTAGACAGAGCAAATGCAATACAGATGATGGTAAATCCATTACATCAGGTACTAAAGCATCTTCCTATAAAACCAGAAGAGAAAGGCCTGAAGGAACTGTAAAGAAAGATAGGATGAGAAGAAGCAAGGAAAGTTTGTAGGTTAGCTAGGGCAAAGCTAAAATCGAGTAGAAAATGCTGAGGTTGAGCTATGTTGCATTTCCCTTCATATGCTGTATCCTTTACTACAATGTGCTGCATCAGAAGATGGAAGAAAAAAGAGTGGTCAGAAGTAGAAGAAGGGAAACACCAAAGATGAACAGTCTTACAAGAAACCAATATAGCAACAGTGAACAAATGGTAGAATATGAGGTACAGTGAGGAGGGGAACTGTGAGCAGTCAAAATATATAGACATATGGAAAGAGTATGAAATACAGACAAAACAAGAATTGCTAAATTATCATGCTGGATATATTGTTGGATATATGTTGCAAATATGGAAATTCCCTATGGGAGTTGAAGAGGGGACTGTAGCTTTTTGTGAATTGATTACACTTTACAACAAAACAGGTATGGAGATGTTAGATATTATTATACATAACAATGAGTCAAAACTGGTTAAACTACAAGACGATATTAATAGTCTAAATGTCAGTATTACCAATGATTTGCTTTTTTCTCAACAAAAAGAAAACTTTGAAAAAAACGCTTAAAAATGTTGAGTCTTTTGTTAATAAAAACTTTACTATTAAACACAAAATACTTAACAGAGATACTTTAGACTGTAAGAACAATTGTGCCTACCCTCCGGGCACTAAATCAAAGGGTAATATACGGATAGGTGATGAACGAACAATTATTGAAGAACAAGACAATTTTAATGACAATATTGACCGAGAAGAATGTTTTTATAGAACAACAGACTATTAAGGAGGTCGGAAAGACTGATAAACAGGGGACAAACAGGCAGGAATGTACAACACCAGTATTGGAAAGGTCGAGGGGGGAGGGGGAACAGAAGGGGCTATTATTAATGACTTGTGACAAAGTTTTTAACTTTGAGACGCATCAATTTGATGATAGAGTTTACCTTTGTGATAACAGTATTGATTTTGTTGAACAGTTGAACAGTATTGATGTTTCTGAAATTACTAGTGACTTCCAAGTACCTACAATGCACATTAATCAAGAATGTAAAATGGAAGATATGAGTATGGTGACTTCTAACTGTCTTAGTGACAATACAAACTCTAATGATAAAAATTAATCTATGGTGTATAATGTGTTGAAAAAACATGGGTTTTACATTTACAATTACACAGACATGGAAATACAAGATATCCATTTTGAATTATTGAGTAAGGGTACCAACTTTGCACCAACCTTCAGGTTGGATATTGCTCAAGTCTTAGTTAACCTTAAACTATTTTTGCGACAGTTATATTTAAAAAAATTTTTTTCTAACAATGGCAACAACATTAATGAGACTGAATTGGTCATGTCTCTTAAGAGAAGTACTTTCATCCCCCCACTTAACACTGAGGTTACTCTATTAGAGAAAGTTGTAGAAACTGAATTTAGAAAGATTTTACTACAAGATAGTTATGTTATAGATAACCTCACAAAGGAAGAAAGATTGTTATTGAGAAACTTGAATCAAAATCAACAATACAGGTTTATGAAACCTGACAATAGTGGGGGGGATGGTAATTATAACTAAGACTGATTATTGTGTTAGAATGACTCAAATCCTGAACGATGAGTCAACCTATAGTAGGGTATAGAAGAGTGAAGTAAATAGAGCTTATTCAAAGATAGATCTTTTTCTACAGGATGCACTATTTCAGGGGGCAATTAACAAAGTAGAATATGACTACTTAACAGTAACATTTCCTAATTTACCAACAATTTTTGGGATTCCCAAGGTCCACAAGGGAATCAGCAGCCCTCAAGTTTAGACCGATTGTTGCTGCTAGGGGCTCTAAGACATAGCCCCTGGCTTCCTTTGTGGACACTTGGTCCAAAATTGCAGTTGAAGAAGCTGTACATATCCTAAGAGACTCGTGGCATTGCCTTGAGAGGCTTAGGGAGGTTAAAGATAACAACAGTTGCTATGTTTTTTTAAGAGTGGATGTGGTCAATTTATTCACGGTTATTCCGCATGAAAAAGGTTTAACTATGTTCCATGAAAGTCTCTTAAATAGTAAAACAACAGACAAAAGTAAAATCAATCTGCTGATAGATTTAATGGAAATCATTTTAAAAAATAACTTCATTAGTTTTGAGGGTGAAATCTATCAGCAGTTAACTGGTGTTGCGATGGGAGCTAAAAGTGCTCCTGTTTTCTCTAACTTGGTACTACTTGCATGGGAAAAATTATTCATCTTTCCTTCAAAGTATAAAGATAACATCATTTTATACAATCGGATTTTGGATGATGTATTAATTTTGTGGAAGGGGGATGAACAGTCCATTGTTGAGTTTATGGATTATTTAAATGCCACCACTGATTTTTTTTAATTTACCTATTCTTGGAACAATGAGGAAATTATTTTTTTAGATATAACTATCAAGAAAACAACACAAGGTCTCTCTAGTAACATTTACAGAAAAGAGACCTATTCTAATTCACTTTAAAATTTTAATAGTTGTCACCCCTTTCATCAGAGAAAAGGGATTATAAAGGGACAGATGGTAAGAACATCTAGGTTAGTTAGTGACAACGGTACCTTCAAAGAAGAAATTTATAAGTTGATAGGAATGTTTTTAGACAGGGGGTACCCTTTGAAATTATTACTTAACATCAAAAAATAGGTTATGAAAAAAAGAGAAACATGTTACATTCCTATATCATGGAACAAAGTAATAGTTACTGACAATGAGGTTAGGCAAGACAAATTAGGTGCCATGTTTGTATTAAAATACGACAGGGCTCATGAGTTGGGCTCATGTTTGAGGAATGCTTGGAAATTCTGTTTAAGTGACTGTATTAAAGAAATTTTAGGTCAAGAACCCTTAACAGTGTACAATAAAGGGAACAACCTCAAAGGCATCCTTGAAAGAGAAGTGAATATTCGAAAAAAGTCACTTATGAAAAAATGTGGTATGTGTAGATGGTGTAGATATATTAATGATGGCTCTTACCTTTGTGTTAAGGACTACAACTGCACCATTTCATGTCCAGGGTTATGTAATTGTAATACTAAATGTTTAGTTTATGTCGCTTCCTGCATCTCATGCAAAGCGTTTTATGTAGGGAAGACCATCCGTAGATTACGGGATAGGATTTCTGAACACTTGAGGTACATTAAAAGAAAGGATGAACATAATGCACTTTATTTACAGACGAAAAAATGCAAGAATTTCAAAAAATTTGTGTTTTTGTCATAGACCAGGTAGTCACCACTGATAGGGGGTGTGATGTCAATAACAAAATTGGTGCTTTGGAAACAGAGTGGCAACTCAGGCTTAATGCTTTGAAGCTACATGGTTTGAATAATGGGGTCTCTTTGGTGCCCATTTTAAAGTTAAAAGCAAGCCAGGTTTAAGCATGGGATAGGAGAGAAAAACAACATTTAAAACATTTAAACATTTATATATTACTTTTTAACATATATACAATACATGTTAGGAATTAGCGTTATTATTTATTTATTAATTTATCAAGGTTTTGGTTTATTGCACAAGTTTACATTATGTACATGGTATATAAAGACTTGTTCTGCCTGTTTCTTATGTACGCATTTTAAACTTTTCATTTTTTATTACTGACAACAGGATGTGGATTTTAAATTGATATTCATGATTGATTTGCAACCAGCTTTGTTGTACAAACTTTTTGATTGGCTAGTTTGACAATTAATTAATCAAACAGTTTATTATTTAAATGAAATGTTTGTAACACCAAATAACTCTGAAGAAGCCAGTGTTGTATTCTGGTGAAAGCACATAGTCATTTTGGTCATATTTTAGTGTTCTATTAAATCTGTTTTAGACACCGTTAAAGACTACCGTTTGGTCCTTGGTGGCTGCTTTTATTTTTTTCTTTCATTACAAGTATAGTTTTTTTCCATTTGGATTTTGTGTTACGATCATGTTGGATATATTCAAAACACTTAAGGACTTAAAATGCAGTATGGGTTACCAAAGGAAGAGTGGTGGAATTAGATGGTATTGAGTGAAAGATGAAGAAGGGGAGGATGAAAAGAGGAAGGCTGCAGGACCACCCTGGGAGAATTGGAAGAAAAATAAAAAATAAACGCATAGAGCCACATATACAAATATTATTGAAAAAGAAAGAGGACCACACAAACTATTTAAATAAGGATGGTAGGAAAAGCAGGAAAGGATAAAGTACATCAGAGCAGGTATGGGACAAAATATGGAGACTAACAGGAAGCCAACGGGAATTCATAGGATATGGGACCAACATCTGTGACACATTGTAAATCAGTCTATAGCGGTACTAACTCCATTTTACTCAGCATTAATTAGACCAGTTATTGACTACAATACCCCACTCACTAAACATATCAAACATTGAAAGAGACCTCAAGGGATCCTAACCAAAATGATTACAGGCCTGAAGTCCCTGAACTATTTAGAAATGCTGGAAACTTTATCAATTTATTAAATGAATAACAGATTTTTTTATTTTTTTTTTAAGGAGAGATTGCTGTCTTGCTTACTGAGTATTTGAGACCTAGTTTTCCTAGACCTTACGTATCTCCACAAGTCCAACATCTCCACCAGTACTAGAGCCAGGGACCTAAATTTTCACCAGCAGATACATAAACCATGATGGAGGCACAGGTTTAGCCTCTTGAATAAACTTCTGCATGTTAAGCAGAGCAACTCACCATCTTTATTTATACATAATCTTGATGACTGAATGGGTGTCCACAAGTTTCCTCCAGGATTGACTGGTATGTTCCTCTTGGAGAAGGAGTGTATAGCCTGAATGAGGGTAATGCCAAGACGTAAATGTTCATAACACTCAATAGTTTTGGAATATCTGTGCATCTGTAACTCTGTTTATACATGGTTTCTAACCACAGCAAGAGTAAGGAAGATAACACATGCTGGAGAATTGAGAAGACAGAGGCAGGAATGATACATATGCTTTAGAATTTTGAATGGCAAAGGGGATATCAGAAAAAGCAAATGGGATAGGGAAGGAGATCTTTGGGTAAGAGAAAGCAAATACATAGGAATTCTGGGGGGGGGGGGTGAGAGAGAGAATGGTGCTAGATGGTCACAGAGAGATGAGCTTAAGGTTCACTTGGTGCTAGCAGAAGTGAAGTTCATCATCAGAAACACCTAGAAGAAGATACAGGAGATCTCATTTGAAGAGATGCACCATATGGTTATACCAGAAGCAGAATAATGCTATGAGCAGCAAAAACAGAGCGTGACTGGCAAAATAATGGAAAAGGAATGGAAGAAACTCCTGACCCACTTAAGAACTGGCATAGGGAAAAGTTGAGTCAGAAATAGTTGGAGAGACATCACGAAATGGCCAGTGCACACAAAGGTACATAGATAATGGAAATGACTGACTGCTGCATAAGCTTGACTGTACCAGAAATGGGCCGAATGTGTATGAAGTGGTGATGTGTCAATTAAAAAAAGTAGACATTATGTATTAGCCTGTTTGTTAGGGAGGTGTATCCCATCCTAGCCTTATGGGTTCTGTCTGGCAGCCAACTGGCTATTCAGAGTGTTAAATAATTCCATGAGTTTACTTACAATGCCCTGGTGAGGTTTTGTGCCAAATTCCTTAGCTAGGTCATGGTATGCATTGTTTTGCCCTCATCTATTGCCTTGGTGACCTTCTTAAAGAAGTCCACCAGGTTCACTAGGTATGACCTGCCTTTGACGAAACCAAACTCAGTTGGGTCTTGTGTCTGAAGGTTTCCTATGTATTTTTTAATTAATTCTATAATTCTTTCCATGGCTTTGCATATGACATTGGTCATACTAATAGGTTTGCAGTTTCTGGGGTCCATTGATGGTCCACTCTTGTACAGAGGAATGGCTGTTGCAGTCCTCCATTCATGTGCACAAAGACCATTTGGAAGCTATGATAGAATAGGGGCTGCCTCCTAAATAGCATTCTATGACAGAAGAATACTAAAGAGCCTGAAAAGTAAGGTGTACAAGACAGTGGTGTGACCAGTACTACTGTATGGTACAGAAACCTGGGCAGTAAAGGCAGAACAGCTGAAGTAGTTAGAGGTGATGGAAATGAAGTGCATGAAAAGGGTGGTAGGATGCACACTGTGGGACAGACTAAATAATGAGGACATAACAACAGAAGCCAAAGTAGCTCCAACTGCAGAAAAGATCAAAGAGAACAGATTATGGTGGTTTGGACACATACAGAAAAGCAGAAGACAATCTGGTGAGGAAGAT
The DNA here is from genome assembly GCF_019279795.1 of Protopterus annectens. Taxonomy (NCBI): domain Eukaryota; kingdom Metazoa; phylum Chordata; order Ceratodontiformes; family Protopteridae; genus Protopterus; species Protopterus annectens. The sequence goes on along the minus strand of NC_056729.1, from coordinate 1,072,449,945 downwards.
TTGGGACAGACAGGAAGAAGGTAAGAGGAAGTGAGGATGTCTGGCAAAGAGGTGGATGGATTGTGTGAAGGATGATGATGATGATGATGGTAGAATAGGGACTCCAATGGCACTCATAGATCATATTTCAAGGCTATTTAGGAGGGATCCTGGTCTATAAATAGGGGCCATTAAAGCTGAATTTTTGGCCTTAGAGAGTGTCTTTAAGACCTGTTCCATATAGATATTTGGAGGGGCTATGTCAGATGGTATTTCCTGGGGGAGGGATGGAGGGGTAAAACTGAAGCTCATGCTGTCAACCAGAAGATTTGCTGTATCTCCCAGTTTTGTGAATGTGGCTCCATTTACCAGCAGTTAGGTACATTGTTGTGTGCTGCCTTCATACCTCTCAGCTATCCCAATTTTCACAGAATGACCAGATTTTTGCCCAATATTTTTGGTTTGTTCTTCATGAAATTTGTGTTTTTTGGGCAAATCACTGACAGTTTAAGTCACCAAATGATTACATACATTTGACATTCAGACTTCAGAAAAATGCATGCTAACACAAATCCTGTTATTCTAACAAGTTGATAAGAGCAGCATTTAAAATCTGTCCCTATTTTTGGGACTTTGTCTCCCTGTTATTTTAGGCTTTGCCCAGATTTCTTGCACTAAAAGGCTAAGAGGTATGACAGTCTTTGAGGTTTTGGAAAATGCTGAAAAAGGTCTTATGGTTGTCCTTGGCCTAGGAGACTATCTTACCTCAAAATTTGTTTTGTTGGAAGTAATTAGTCCTCTTAGTTGTCTGTTCATTTTGATGAGAGAGTTTATTTTAGTATTTTTGGTATTATACTTCCTAATTTTAGATATGACTTTTTTATTTTGTTGTACAACCTGTTTAATTTTGAATCCCACCAGGGTGGTTTGTTTTTTAAGGTAGTTTTAGGCTTACTTCTGGTATACCCAGCTATCTCTATGTAGTCATTGACATGTATGTACAGAACTTCTGTGACCAGTTCCATATAGGTTGCTGTGTTGTCTAAGTTTGGAGGAGCTTGAAATTTTAACAGATTATCTCTTAATAAAAATAGTTTGCCTAAGAGTTGTTCCTAACTATAACAGGGCTTACAGGGGTTACAGAATTGATGTTTATTTAGAAGGAGACTGCTTTGTGGTATGAACTTACCATAGAGAACACAATATTGGGTGGGGGTGCAGCATTCTCCCGTGTTTGTGAGCACCAGGTCCAATTTGTTTGCACCTCTGCTAAGCACTATCTGATCCATGGTGTTTGCTTTTACAAAGTTTAGGAATTTCTGAACCTGCAAATTTCAGGTCATGTAGGAGTCCCAGTTTATAGAGAGATAATTAACCCCCCCCCCCTCCATACGTATGGTATTTGGTTGAATGATGAGTGTCTCCAATAAGTCTGAGTATGAGCTATGGGATTCATGGGACAAAGAGGGTGACATATAGCTTGCTAGGATATGGTGTGAGCCTTTGTTTGTGGTAATATGGACATGGAGGAACTCTAGCATGTCATCCTGTTTACCCAACCTAAAGGTATACTTGTTATTGATGTAGACTGAGACACGTCTACCTTTAGTCCCTGCTTGTGCAGTTGTTGGTCTAAATGTGTAGAAGACAGTGAAGTCTTCCACTTCTGGGTTACTCTCTGTGGTTTTAAATTACGTCTCCATAACTACACAGATGTCTGCATTCTCCACAGTAAGAGAGCGTGGAGGGAATGGAGCTATTTGTTTAGACTCTTGGCACTGAGCAGTAAAATCTTTAGGGTTAGGTTTTTTTGGGCAGATTTTGCTATGTTGGAAGATTTGTCAAATTGACATTGCCTAAAAAAGGCTGTTTGAGGTAGGACAATATTTTAGCCAATATTGAAAAGCCTATTTGGGACAGATGCAGACCATCCTTGGCAAAGCATTGCAGTTTGTTACCCATGACTTGCCATGCTGACAATTATTGTATCCCCCTAGAATGACACCAGAAACTAAGCCCATTATTAAAGTCAATCATCTTCTGTTTGTATTGTAGCATCATCCTTGGTGAAGGTGGAATGCTGCTCAAGGCTAGGCACATGCCAGCCTTTGACACATTGACCAAGAGATCCTGAGGTCATTTATACCTACTTGAACTATGGCTAGATCATACTGGTACCCGTGGTGCACTGATCTGAGTGCATGTGTAACTTGGCATTTCCTGGCCCCTGATAGGCAACTGACGGTTATTTTCTCCTTGTTCAGCATGGTGAGTGGGGCATCGGTATGTCATGCAACAGAGTCCCCTTATGACTAGACTTATGGATAATGTTATGGCTTGCCTTATGGGCTTGGTATTTGAGGCTCCACTTGGTGTGACTGTATGTGCAGTGTTAACTATTGTTACTGTTCAAGTTTGTTGAGAATAATTTTTGCAGGTGAAATGTCCGTGAGGTCTTCAGAGTTTGAGAAGACTGCATTTAAATAATTCAGCATAAGGATTAAATGGTTGTCAGTGAACATTAGACAGTTGTTACATTGTTTGAAGATACCCATATCCAACAAACTGGTTGAGGAGAAATTGGGAAAATGCATAAACATGATGTCAAAAGTGTGGAGTATGAGGGCTTAATAGTGGGTTGCCTATGGGTATTTTTTGGATTAGAGACTAGACTAGGCTATTTAATACTAAATTCAAGGGGCAGTGGTCCACAATGCGCAAACAAGCTGCCCTGTACTACCATACATACAAAATAGTTGCCCCATATTCACCAAGTTACTGATACAGTTTCAGAAGTAATTTTATATGGAAATTTGGTTTCTAGGAGTCTGTTTTTTTAAATGGCACTACTAACTGCTACTGTATGATGAGTTTTAACACATGGAAGCACCAAACTCATACAAGCACTTAAAACACAGGAAACTGGCTTCTAAGCCCTCTGGCCAACAAAATGGCTGTACTTGCAGCTTTCTTATGTTTCCAAAGTTATATAGACTAGGCCACCACCTACTGCCACTAGATAGAATATCCAAATCTTAATGTAAAAATATAAAAAAGATTGCATGTGAGAGTATGTTACCACAAAACAACTTTAATAAACTACCTAGACAAGGCAATTTCAAATCAGTCAGAAAATAGCAAAACGGTTTGAGTAAATGCAGCAATTTCAGCCATAAATACTGATAAATGCTCAAACAAAATAAGAAATCAGCACTCAGTCTCTTAAATATCTTCTGAAAGTGTAATTTTTAAATACAAGTACTTAGTTTTTGCATGGATGGCACTTGATGCAAATAAATCACTTTGGACACACAGGCAAGGAAGCCAAGCATTGCTTGTAGTTGTTGCACGCCTTGAGTTTTATCAGAGAAGAAAAGCCACAAGTATACTCTGTGTATTTAAGTATCACTTGGGAAACCAAACAACCAATGAAAAAAAACTGAACTGTGAATTCTACATAAAGTGCCTATCTCCCACATAGAACAAAATCACTTGGCCGGACAGATTTCTCAAAACAGAAAACAAAATTGAACAGTAACAGTAACAGAAAAATAAGGTCTGTCAGTTTAAGCAACTACACTTGAGACACAAAATGAGATTAAATTAATTGCTTCTTTGTTTCAAATGAGCAACAGGCAGTCACTACTGCTTGTAGCTGTTGCAGGCCTTGAGTCTCATCAGAGAAGTATAAAAGTGGTAGCTATTTTAAAAGAGTCACCAGTTGTCCCTGATGCTGAAAATGCATTATAACACTTAGACCTATTCATGAAATGGGAGTATAAGTTAAAGTGAAGTAATTGTGACAAATAGAACAAACAAAATGTAGTAAGTATGTAATAGGAAGTTGCCAGTGTAGAGTTTGCATTCTGATTGTGAAATACATAATTGTTTGAAAATATCTTCCATTTAATGGTATAAATCAAAATGTTGCATTTGTGCATGCTTGCTGCACTCAGACTGCACACATTCTGACCATCATATTGTCATGTCTAGTACTGATATGATTTTAGAGGCACATATACTCGGTGTTAGTGTTGAGTATGAGATGAACAGAAATTCCAAAACAAAAAGCAAAGTACATTGAAGTCACACAATGGACACCTTGATAGAGGAAGTACTTTTTGAATAATTATATTATTTATTAAATATTCCTGGATTTAGTTGACCATTCTGTGATTTCACTTTCCTGTCACGTGTATATGTGACTTTCTCATATGCAACCTCCCCTGCCAAAAGCAAGGAAACACCCCAAGACATTACCCTGTTTCAACAGAAAACAATTTCCCTACACCAGGTAAAGGCATAGCTGTGAGAAATCATTCTTTAAAGTAAAAAAGATAGAAAAAAAAAACATTTAGAAAAACAGCACATATGTCAGAAGCCAAAACTAGAAATCTATTAACCCACATGCAACCACAGCATCACATCACTCCCTTAATAACAACACTGAATCAAAGACAAATATTGGGTGAGATGCGAGTTACTTTTAAGCGTCTTTTTTTTTCACATAAAATGAAAATACGATGTAAGTAGCCACTGCACACTAATGATTTTCTATATGAAATGGAAATGGAATGCAGATGCTGAATTCTATTTTTACATTTGAACATGATCTTTATGATGGTTAGAGGTTCATAGCTGTGTACTAGGCTAACGAACACTGGGACCTTTTTAAGCTTAGCCATACATCCCAAATCTCTGATAGCTTCTGGTACCATTGATAGTGTAGGCAGAGGCTTGGAAGATGAAACATTTACAAGCAGGGGTCTGGAAGATGAACTGTTTTCAGGCTGCCCATGTCCATCTGAGACAGGGATGGCTTTCTGGTTCCCCGTTCAGTTGTCCAAGGTATATTTGAATTGGGTTAGAGAGGAACTCTGTTTCATATGGATGGGAAGCTGAAACATTTACAAGCAGGGGTCTGGAAGATGAACTGTTTACAGGCTGCCTATGTCCATTTGAGACAGGGATGACTTTCTGGTTCCCCATTCAGTTGTCCAAGGTATACTTGAATTGGGTTAGAGAGGAACTCTGTTTCATATGGATGGGATGCCTGTTCCAGAGCAGGGGTAGTCTCTAGGATACATACCTGTCACTCCAGCAGGTCCATTTTATATGATAGGCGAGGTTTAAGTTTTTGGAATGGGTACTTAAGGTACTGCTTCTTTTGTGGATATGCAGGAGGTCCATCAGCATGGGATCCAAGGATGCTTTGTATGCTAGGGATAGATCTCTCCTCAGTAGCCTGTAAGAGACAGAATACAGAGATAGAGGTTTGAGGCAGTCTGCATAGGACATGTTAATTGTGTCCTGTATACTTTTAGTGAGGAACCTTTGTAGATGCTCCATATGTTGGATATGCCTGGTTAGGTACATTGTACTCAATGATAAGCCTGATGAATGCCAAATGTAGTGGAACAATGACCTGTGTGGGCCTCTAATCAATACCTTTGTTTATAAGTTATGCAGTATAGAATGATTTCCTTAGTATCGTATACGCTCGATGGTTAAAGGCTAGATTACCATCTATGTGTGTTCCCAATTCCCTGACTACTGCCTCAACTCTTAGGAGTGCATTGTCAATATGGTAGTTTCCAGGGGTGGCTGACATCTCAAAGGATGGTATTGTGCATTTCTTGGCATTTAGTTTTAATCTATGGTTTTGCATCAGCAATTTGTCTGTGTCAGCCCTTATTGGAGAACATTAGTGACAGTGTGGGGTTCTGTGTCTGTTCCTAATTTGCAATTGTTTGCAAATATGGTCATCTAGAGGCCCTAGATTGGCCTTGACTTCAGAGAAGCAGATGCCAAAAAGGATGATTAGGTCATTATTGGCTGGTCACTCCCATACTCCCCATTTTAAATTTAGTGGTGAATAAGGGCATCTAATTCCAATAAATTGTTTTAATCTGAAACATTTCAACACATACTTATTGCTTATTTTCTCATTTAATACATGGTAAAAAAGCTTTGTACGCTGCATGCTGTTTGTGTGTTTATGTAGCAATTAAACATCACCAGCTATTCTGAAAATGAAAGTTCTTTATCTTATTTCAAGTTCACTCATTATGTTGGCACTTTGTGCATGTATTTCTTCTGCAGATTTTTATACCTGATGCTGTAATCAGTAATGATAACAATAACATTAATCAGTGCAACAACTACAGCAGGTATTCATAGTCATAGGTTCATAGGTGTGTACTAGGCTAATGGCACTGGAGCCTTTACAAGCCTAGCCCATAGAAGTCTGCACAGTACACAGTGCACTGTTACAAAGAAAGAAGCCACACATAGGCATGTTGAAATTCATAGTACATGCTAGTGCTACTGAGCAGCAATGAAAACATGGGAACTGATGCATTATCTGATAATAGCAAGCACCTCTGAAATCAGATCATGATTTGTAAACATAGGAAGCAAATTGCATATCAGTAAAAGACCAAAGAGTACTCTGGACTTCTGAAGGCACTGGATGGGGGAGGATGGGAGAAACCAGCCAAATACTGGCACACCATACCTTTCAACTATCCAGATTTTTACCAAATTGTCCAAATTTCTGCCTAATATTTTTGGTCTGTTCCTATTAAAATTTGTTTTTTCTGGTAAACCACGAAGGACTGAAATCATTAATTAATGAGAGACATTTCATTATCAGAATTTGTATCCTTCAGAAAATTCATGCTAATTCAAAACCTATTATTCTAACATTTTTCTAAGTTTGTAAAAGCAATATTTTAAAATGTGTCCCTATTTTGGGGCCTTTGTCCCAATATTATTTTTGGTTTTGTCCTGATTTCATGCCCTCAGAAGTTGAGAAGTGTGTGGCTCACCCATCCTGAGGGGAGGGGGTGCAGTTTGGCTTGCTGCAATTGCAGCATGAAGAACCTGCCAATCTCTATGCTACAAGGAGTAGGCTGCTTGGTCAGGAGACTGCTCATGTGCTGAAGCTTGCATGCACCTCCCAAAGACAGCCATACAGGAATGTGCAAGGCTGCTACAGGGTGGTAGGTTATGGCATAGTCTTTGACAGCAATATGATGCTGCACTGGCATTCTTGTTTTTCTCACTGGGCCTAGACATGGGTTAGGTAGAGTTGGGGGAGTTTAAGGAGGATCCAGTATATCCAGGGAATGGGGAGAGGAGCATGCAGATGTTGATGGTCAGCTGTGGGGAGCCAAACATGAAAAAAAACACACATGGGAATTTATGGACTTGCAATTTGTTGTGATGCTAGCCACAGCAGCACAGCACTTGTTACCATTAAGCACCACCACATCTCATTTAATAGCCAGATCTGCATGGAGAAGGGATATGCTGGGATGCCCCCAGTGCACTGCCATGGGGTCAAGGCTGGAGCTGGGGATGTGACATCAGTAGTAAGATAGACTAAAAAAAGAACAGGAAAAAAATAATGGTGTTTAGACAGTGCTGTAATTTGTTACTATGCAGCACTTGACAGCAACCTGTTTCACCACATGGTTACTCTCATTATCTGCTTCTGTCCAGTCTCATGAGGTTCTGCTAGCTGACACATAACCACTCCCTTGCTATAAATTTGAATGTACCGCTCTGTTCAGCCATCAGCTTGCAGCTGTTTAGCATTGCTTAATTTTACACACATTAGAGCACAGCCGGCTGTTCAGATGTCTACTATGTAGCCATTTAAGTAATCATATACTATAACATACTGTCACTTGCTCAGACATGTAGTGCATTTCTATGATTAATAGCCTAAAGGGACTCTTTCAATCAATGCCTGCGAAATAAAACACAAATTCAAATTAATGCATATTTCAATGTTGTGTTTTTAATCAGCATTTTGAAAATATAGAGGCATATTTCTACTTAAGAACATAGACTGTTCTACTGTGTGCTCATCTTTATCATATTTGTATTAATTTAGCAGAGTTCTTGAAAGGTGTGTCAACAGTACAACAGATATTTTCTGTTACAATTTAATTTTTTTTTTATACTAAATACATACATATTTACTTTGTGCTTATTGACTACTGTCTTTAACTGTTTCACCAGCTTTTCAACAATTTTTTCGGCCACAAACATAACATATGAACCAGATAATGAGAACTTAATGATTTTTTCACAATGGAGTATCCGCATCATACCAAATACCATCCCCCGTATTTACTAATCTTCCGTGCAGGACTAGTCTAGTCCTGCCAGAAGCGGTCACTTAGGAGCAGGACAGCAGCGCACCAGGCATACAGGGAGTGTGTACAAGTGCAGGGGGCATGTCAGAGACCAGAGCACTCAGAATAAGCACGCCCCTGCAAAGTAGAACAGCAGAAAGTGGAAATAAATGAGCGAGGCCGCTCATAGGTGTCCTCATATCCCCACCAACAGTCCCCCATGTGTACAACAGCAACAGTACATATAAATAAACCAAAGAAAACCCGTCATATTTATTGTAAATCTGAGTACAGCTAACCGTAGGTGTGCAGGTGTGCCCATCGCTTAGCTATGGTTAAAGCAGCTGAAAAGGCCGAAGAGGATAACAAGGAAGATATATGCAAATGAAGCAGCACAGCAATAGTGTAGTGAGCAGGGCATCTGCCTAATGTGCAGGCATTCCCGGTTCAAGTCCCACTGCAGCACATACCATTCTCCATGTGAAATCTGTATATGAACATTTTTTTTCTCATATATTTCGTGTTTAACCTACTAAATAACATTAAATGTGAACTGGACAACTGTATTAATAAGGCACTAGTAAGCAGGTGCAAGCACAAATAAGAAGTAGTAAGCATATATAAGCACTAGTAAGCGTGTGTAAGTGCATTTGCATGGGGGTAAGCATTACCTACACAGATTAAGCAAAGTAGAAGCTAACTGATTGTTAGAAACTGTAACCGGAGGTTAGCAGTGCTTAGCTCCGTGCAAACCTGTGCATACCTGCGTACAACCGCTTTAATGTGCCATAAACACTCAGTACCCAATGGCCCATGTTCTGCCCAGCAACAAAATAAACAGCGCCTGCAAGGCTTGAACCAAGGATCCTGCATACCATAGATAAAGGGAATTACCACTAAGCTATGACAGATACAAATAAAGTCAATGTTGTCAGAAACATATTATCCAGTCCAGTCATGCAACAGCACAGAGAATGTAGACCTACAGCTAGATGGATGTGTGTGTATAAAACTATCCACATATATATATATATATATACATCCATATACAAATATATGAACAGATATACATGCAAATGTCGACAACTACACATATATATGTTAACATCCATACGTCCACATATACACAGCAAGTTACACATATGTATGCAGAGAAATGTCCCCATAGGTATATACGGACATAGTTAGAAATATGTAAGCAAATATATACACCCACAGAGGTATATATTGCCAGACATCTGTATATAGCAATGGGAGATTAACAGACACATACCTGTCCACATGCACCGTGAAAGGCCTTGACAGGCCCCAAACAATATACGTCACAAATGATTTGGCATACCCCCCATCCAGACAAACACAACCGCCCTGCAAAACACTACCAAACTCAATATACTGCACATGTGTCATTGAAATAGGAATTTAAATTAGTCCTCGGTCATGCTCCACATGACATCACATCCCCCTCTCCCCCACCCACTAGGCGGCCTGAGCAGTACAGGCCCATCCAACCAAGGCCATCCACGAGCCATACATGCATTACCCACAGTTCAGCTTCCCCCCACCTGCTGCACACATGCAGCCACCATCTCAACCCTGTTTACCGTCCTGTAGCTACCACACCACTACAAATTGGTATTATTGCTGTCCTCACTGCCACCCAGGGGTGTGAGTGTCCAGACTTTCCCCCAAGTGCAGGGTATATACACAGCTGTCACTGTAGAAGAAATTGCCAGCTATGGACCTTCCCTGGACATGTCCTCTACTATCAGTCCCTCTGTGTGGCCCAATAACACCACTTACCTATTGACCCCTGTTTCATTCCTAGTAATGTTCGCAGTCACAAGTAAGTGACACCCTCCACACAACTATATTGGCAGAATCTGGAACCCCCAACCCAGGTGTATTACCGCAGCTGTCCCAGACGACACATGTAAATGACACATGAAGGGAAAATTCAAGCACACTTGGATCACCACTCCATACCCCTACACCAACTACTGACACTGACACCTCCTGTCCTGCCTCACATACATATCCCAACACCCTGCAAACCTGCACTACTGCTCCCACATCAATCAGTTGAATGACCTACTATACAGTTAAAATGCCCCCCCCCCTCCACCTACCCACCTACACCTTCACTATTCACATCTACTCCACAACACAGGTATGGCATAACTAAACCTAACCCAAATACCTGAGTGTAACCTATCCATAACTGCTAAACTGGAATCCCACTTCACCTTACACTGACCTTCGTGAAAAGTCATACCTGACATGTACACCTGACTTAAGCATGTATAATACTGAAATGTTCATGAAGTAGCACGGGGGTATGCAGCAGCAAGTGGGAGTATGCCTGCTTGGGTGGCAGTAAGCAATGCCCACACTGGTTAAGCAATGTGGAGGCCAACCCATGTAAGATGCCATAATCAGAGGTCAGCAAGTCTGAGCCTCGCACACACCAATGCATACCCACCTACACTTCCCCCGCAGTGCCTTAGGCACACTGTAGCCCACAGCTCTCGTCATGGCCAGTAACAACATAATCGGCATTCCCAGGTTCCCACCCCCCCACTCTGCACACTATAGACAAAGTGAGTTACCACAAAGGCATGGCAGATCTGCAATCAGCTGCTGTTATCACAAACATATCATCCGGCACAGTCAGTCAGCAGTATAGGAAATGTATGTAAGTATGTACATTAATACCAGCAAACATGTGCACATTGCTCAGTCACAGTATTCTGAGCAGTCTATGAGTATCAATGAACAGTGCCTGTCCACACATACTGTGAGAACAGTAGCCTTGTATAATACTGAAGAGAAGAATGGAAAACGGGGCACTCCATGGGGGCATGCTTCATCCGCGGAAGCGGGAGATGAGGCTAGTCTGGTGTGTGAGCAAACCAATGCTTCTCAAACCCATGGCAGGGTGCTACCACTGGGAGAAACAGTGTAGACCAGCAAAGTCTACTCGTGACACAACAACAGGTCCATCCCTGGCAGCATGCACCAGAATTTGTGGGTTACAATGATGTTTCCACCAGTATCGGAGGAGGATCAAGGGGAAGGCTTGAACATATGTGGACTAAACGGATGAAGAGCCTGCAGAAGGTTGCATCGAGACAGTAAAATGGAGGAGTGCTGAGACATGCAAAGAAGGAAATGTGTGGAGGTGTGGTATGGCAGGGCTAGCAACTGGAGAATGGATGCATGCTGTGTACGTGGAGCTCAGGGGCCGGGGAAAGGGAGCATGCGTATGACATTAAGGTAGAAATATGCAAATTAAACAGAACTGCAATAGTGTAGTGGGCACAGCGTCCGCCTAACGTGCATGCATTCCCAGTTCGAGTCCCACTGCAGCACATTCTATTTTCCATGTAGAATCAGTATATCAACATCATTTTGCTGTATAACCTACTAAATGACATTTATACTTGAACAGGAGTACTGCATTACACATAGACCCACTCACTATTCAAAGGACATGAGACAACACACAGGTATGTATACACAGACAACCTTTAATGCTGTATTTTACAATGATAATGGCATTACTTACAGCACATAGATCTGGACTTATTTAATCAGTGAGGAATGCAAGGCCCACACAAAACAGTAGATGCAGACAGTGTGGATATATAACATACTATGCTGTCCAGGCCAAGCTCGTCAATTCGTACAACTGTAGACAAAGGATTTGCCGTTAAGATAGGTAACAATAAACAATAACAGATATAGTTCAGCAGCCGTCAGTTACACCCTGTAGTCAAGGCCTAGGGGGACATTTATTACCTGTGCTAATGTCTGTGTATCTGTCACATGTATGGACCCTGACCAACAAATGTCGTGGGAGTCCACGATACGACTGGGATGATAGCAGGAATGCTAGCAGTAAATAATGATATGCCAATACCGAACAACCCCTAACCGTATCACAGCAGGACAAAGCCAGCCATATATATGGAGGACAGAGGCAGGAACACAGGGCCATACTCGTAATATTGCTGTTACACACCCTGCAAATTGCTGGTGTTACAGGACTCATTGCAACATACCCTTATGCAGGAATAACACATCAGGAACACAAATGGAAGTAGCCATGTACTGATAGCATGCAACAGACAGATTGCCGGGGATATATCTAGGTGCACAGGTAAAAGCAAACAGACAATCCACTGGCCATCATGTGGATAGGCCCACTGTTGAGAGTTATGCAGACAGATTGCATTCCATCCTAAACTACTATGTACATGCAAACACTGCAAGACCAGCAATATACAATGCACATAACAACACTACTCACTCTGTCTGTAGGTCTGGAAGTTTTAAGATTGTGTAGTTGCCCTTTGTCTGCAAGCCCCGCTGTACTAGGTACTGCAACCTGACATCTGTAACACTGCTGCCCACATACAGGAAGGATGTCCTCCATACTGGAAAGGTGAAGGGACAACGCCCACATGAGTAAGCAATTTATAGTATTGGGTTGCCATGACAATGGTTAACTGAATCACTACACAGCAGGCTGCACGCAGTCAGCAACTGTTGCACACTGATTGTTGCAGAGCCCATCACCTGATCATGTGCATCACCTAAAAAAGCCATGCTGTAATCCATTCAAACCAACTCATCACTCTACTAGAGAGGGAGAGAGACAGAGCAAGAGAGAGAGAGAGAGAGAGGGGGGGGGAGAAAATATAAAACGAAACTCACACACAGTGAGAAACAAAAACCTACAAGCCAAAATCAGGAAGGTGTCATACCCATTCAAAAAATAAAAGGTATGTAGAACATAACTGTATGTAATTTAATGTAGTATGTGGTATAGATTAATAGGATATATGATGCTGAATGTTTGATATGTGCAATCTGTAGTTGTCCCTGTAATGATATCCCACTAAACAACTGCTCTGGGCAATACTGTCTGTCCCTGTAAGCAGTGGGACTTACCCGACAACTGTGCAGATCAGCAATGAATGACAATGATGTCAGCCATAATATCTGTGTATGTTATGTTAATGTGGACAATAGTTGGTGGTGGAAGTACTGACATCATGATAGACACATGGGTGTCAGAGCACACTACTTGCAGGACAGTCATGTTAATGTGTAATGTAGCATGCACAAATGCCACAGGAGTGTAATAGATGTACCAGCAATCTCACACCATATTTACCACCCTACTGTTAGTCTGTGTTCACATGTGGCACCTGTTTATGTTGCAGCAAGGCAGAATAGTGCAGCTGTGAATGAAAGACAGTTACAGAATGCGGACCAGATGTCTGTATGCACTCCACATATCTGTTTGATACAGAATGTGATGTGTATGTGTACAGATACACAGACACTCATATAGGCATAGCTATATCAACAACGTACAACATATATCTACACATATATGTACATATATGTATATTTATACACATGTATATATAGTGGCACTTGAAATAGTCTGCAACAGGCCAGCAAAGATAAGTGTCCCCACAGCGAGCATGGCTACAAACACATAGCACAAAGAGTGGCACACATACACATAGCACAAAGCCTGGTACAATGCAACATATGTCCCAATGGTAGGTAATCAGGTGACATAACAATTGCAGTCTGTGAATGGTTTGTTGTAGCTGATATGGTGGGGGGAGACAAATATGTGTATTAAGAACTATGGTAACCTTGCTGTATGGGTGGCTCAGACATGTTTCCATCTTTATGTCTTCCAGGAAACATGGCACATAGTCATCTTCCCACATATAGCGCTGCTGAGACAGAGATCATTATCGACCACCTGGTACAGCACTATGAATTGCTGTTTGTGTGGACAGCCCACGACTAGCAGGAGAGGACCGCGCTGTGGAACAAGCTAGTTCACAGGGTCAATGATGTCGGACTGCATAACTGCAGCTATGAGCAGGTCCGGCATCATTGCACTGACCTGCTTCGCCATGTATGTCGGCGTGCAGCTGCCGTAAGGGGGGACCACCTTGCAATGGGGGGAAACCCACCCATCCACCCCTCACCCGTATGGAGGAGCTTCTCAGCATCCTTGTGGCATCTGGCTGCCTGCAGCATCAACACCTGGCAGGGCACATCTTGAAGGTGGATGCCAATGACACACCAGCTGAGGAGCATGCAGGTAAAGCCCCAGGACACATCAGTACCCCCACTCTTGTGTATGCATCTGCATCTGTACAGGTACATCATGCAAAACTGAGATGTCGTATACATAGTCTGCTGCTGTGTAGTAGTAATAAACAGTTGTGTATAAGCTGTAATATTGTGTAATTCTACTGCTGATGTAACATAATGCTGCACTCACCTTTTATGAATGCCACAGCTGTGGCCACTGACATCAGCTTTCTCACACTCCTATGTAGGTCCCTCCAGGATACCGCCATGGCAGCAGCCCGTAGCCGGAGAGTATGGTTTGTGTTCATGCATGATGATAAACTGGGCATGTAATAGCTATGGGATATGCCATGCACATGTCTAACACACCTACCTGTACTGCATGCTGTACATGTTCACGTTTTGTTGCTGTGAAATGCACTGCATCACAGTAGAGACCATGCTGGGGTATTGGAATGGTACAACAGACACATGCAAGATAACTAACATCCTGTCAATGTGCAATGTGTCCACAGAGATGTGAAGTATGGCAGGACACACAGCCTGCAGTAGGGACATGTATGACTCAACACCACCATGATTGCAGCTGCACACAATCAGGTTAAGTAAACGTTGCAGACATAACTCTTACCCCCACAGCACTCATGACAGCAGTGTGTGCACTCCAAGGGATGTGCACATGAGTAGACCTTGCAACCATGCAGAGGTCTGAGACATGTGTAGGGCACCCCCCCACAGCCATGGTAAGGTCCGCTGGTTGTCAGTGTAATAGTCGTATACTGGTCATACATGCACTGCTGATGTTGTGATCTGTAACGCAGACATCGGGCATCCACAACTGATAGCTGTTCACATATCATCTAAGGTATGAGTTGCTACAACACATAGGGGCTGTGAGCATTGGAGCTGACAAAACTGACACAGTACTGCAGATGCATCAATGTTTTTACACCTGCAAGGTATGGTGCATAGTAAAAGGCAGGGTGAGGAACAGGTCCACAGTAACATGGGGAAGGGCCATCACCTACTAACACAGCCCATGCCTCACATACATGTATACTGCCGCTAGCATGAAGTCACTATAGTTGCACTGCATGCTGTTGAGCACCATACGTAATGCATGTTGACAGAAGGGTAATGGGAGGACTGTGTGTACAAATGTTGTGCAAATCCACATGTAGGAATTTGGTGTGTGTGTGTGTGTGTGTGTGTGGATTGTGTTTGTAAGTGCAATCTAGTGGAGTGTGGACAATGCATGTCAGATGTGCGCGTGTGCGTGTGCGTGTGTGTGTGTGTGTGTATGTGTGTGTGTGTGTGTGTGTGTGTGTGTGTGTGTGTGTGTGTGCACGCATGTGTGTGTGTGTGTGTGTGTGTGTGTGTGTGTGTGTGTGTGTGTGTGTGTGTGTGTATGTTTGTCTGTGTGGGTGGGTGTCCATGTATGCACAGGCGACATTGGGATTGACCACATGGCAGTACTTCCCCTTGGGGTTGTGCTGTACATGGAGTGAGCCATAGGACACCAGGACAACCTGTCAGGTATGTGAACACAGGACAGCTGATAGCATAACAAGGTCTGTAGCATGGAGCATGCATTGGGAGGTGCAGTACATACCAGGTATACACATCATTTTGCCAACAGCAGATAGGTAACTGGCTACCCACATATGCAGCACTACAAATGCAATGGGGAATTACCACAGCACATCAGTGAGTGTATCCAGGTATTGCTGTAGTCCACATGATGGGCCACTTGTGTAGCAGATGTGGCATGGACTGAGCAAGAATGTAGTATGATGCTCTGGTGTGTGACATATGTAGTGAATGTAGTAGCATCAACCATATAGGGGCCTCATACACCATTACTACCCATACACAGGGTAATACAGGATGACAGCAGTGAAGCCATGTACAACTTACTCCACCCAAGTCAGGGAGGTGATGGAGTAACAGGTCAGGTGTTGTATGCAGATGAGTAGGCATGGAGATGAATGACATGTTAATGGTTAGTAGTGATGTGTGTATATTAGCAAGTGCCATGCAGGATGGGGAACATATGTAACTGACTATGGGACTGTCTGTAAACTCAGAGAAAGTGAGATAGTAAGGTGGCTGTCAGTGTGAGTGTGTGTGAGTGTGTGTACTGTTATGCAATGCTGTACAGGTCTTAAAATGTGTATTTGTTTCCCCCACAGGTGGCGAGGTGGGTCAGGGTCCCTCCTGCACACAAACTGAGCTAGGTGTCCCTACAGATACCGATGATGATGATGGCACAGGTGAGGCACAGATGGGGTTGTCAGAGGCCGACACTGTGCCAACATGTGTCATCACTCTCCTAGCCACCCCAAGCTCGCACACAGTTACAGTGCCCGTACAAACCCCATCACATGTGGCTATAGCAGAGGGACAGTTGGCGCTTGGTGGCAATGACCAGAAAAGTGTGGTGTCCATGCCAACAGTGTCGGGTCACAGTCTGGCATTGTCAGATGTCCAGAAGGCCACCACATCGGCAGATGTACCGTGGTGCTCATGGGAGGACCGCAGGTCATCATGCCCCTGGCAGATGTGCTACAACTGGTACCACCAGGAGCATGTTTCAGGCCATAATGGAGGCACAGGCATGTATAGAAATGCACACCAGACAGGGCCTGAGGCTGCAGAGGTCTGCTTTCGCAGCTGTAAGTAGCAACCTCCATGAACTTACAGGCGCCTTCCGTGAATATACTGAGGTCATGGATAGACAATGGGGTTAGATGGTTGGCCTCCTCGACCATGGTATGTCTGTGCTAGAATATCTGGTGGGAGTGGTGTGACAGCCACGTGGACATAGGCCAGAGACACCAGCAGTTGGCGGTCAACGTGGACATGCCAGGATGCTCAGCCACTCCTATAGTGGCAGTACCAGCCCCAGCATACCACAAAAGCTGCTGTCCACACCACACCACAGCAGGCCTTGTGCATGTGACCCTGGCCAGTCCCAGGCGGGACATGGTTCCAGCAGACATATGTCATCATCAGGGGAGAGTAGCACCTCTAGGTCTGTACCTGCATGTGCCCATGAAATCCCTGGCAGGCACAGTCAGTGTGTCCATGGCCGGAGGCAGTAAACTGCACACCCTGCCAGGTATGGTCTGCAGCTGTCCAACATCACCCGTATAGGGCAGCCACATGGTGGAACTGTGTACATGCATACCCAACACTATGCAACCACATGTAAGGTGACCCCATACCGGCACACATCACCACGCCCCAATCAATGAACCACACCCTTCTCCCACACACATGATGACACATGCTTGGACCACCCTCAGCCTCTGGCACACCTATAACACACCCTGTGCATATGATGATACCTGTGCCACTTCCCTGTCATCCATAGCATCGATGCAGGGACAGGCTACTATGGTTCTGATGCACACAGTGACTGTAATGGAGTGCCGCAACATACCACAGTGTAAAATGTAGTCAGGGGTAATGTGTACTGCATACATGTCAGGTAGTGTAGCCATGCAGCTAAGATGTCTTTCACACACCCTGTGCATATGATGATACCTGTGCCACATCCCTGTCATCCATAACATCAATGCAGGGACAGGCTAACATGGTTCTGATGCACATGGTGACTGTGCTAGAGTGCTGCAATTTACTGCAGTGTAAAATGTAGTCAGGGGTAATGTGTACTGCATACATGTCAGGTAGTTTAGCCATGCAGCTATGATGCATCTCAGCTGTTGGTAACACCAATTGTTATCCCCATACTGTCATCCATTTGTGCTGTAGGCATACATGTGTCAGCAGGAGGATGGTCTGCAGTCATATTCCACAAGGGTACGTCAGTGTGGTGACACCATGGCCGTGACATATGTACAGTTGCACACATGCCACAGGTATGTATAACAGTTATTGGCCATGCAAAATTGACTGGTGGCCTGCTGGTACACATATAATCTGCACCCTTATGTCAACCCATCCACATACACACACATCCTTACTTGGCGACACTGTGTCTAGACCCCAACCCTTGTATGTAGTGCTACTGAACTGTGTGTCTGTCATTGCATAAATGACACCATCTGTAGGGTGATGTGTGTACCAGGTCACATGCTACATGCAGACCATCCACAGACATGTACGATATGGTAATGGGGGATGTAATGTTTGTATATGGAGAATACATAGTGTGTCATACCATCATATACACATTGACTGACACATAACAGGTAGATGCACATCTTAGAGACCTGGTTGTATAGTTGCTAACTAACTAGTCCATGTGTCCAGTGTGTTACAGGTAGGTTGCACACAGCACATGTATAACTGGGCTGTATCCCGTTATCTGTTACCTGCATGGGTGATGGTGACATTGGCCACCTGAGAGTGGTATGTGGGCCATATACCAGGTGTACCATGGTGTAAAGACAGTGTACACAGCACCCACATCCCCCACTGGATATTGTACACACTGGAACCCATCTTGATACTCTGACATACCCACTATCACACATTGGCCATGATGCCAAAACAACCCATTGCATATCATAACAGTGGTACCAGAGGGATATGCATGTGATGCACATGCCATAGGCATACTAGGGTGTTGCATTGCATTGCCACACCTATGGGCAACAACAACAATATCCATACTACTGTGTGGCAATGTGTATTGTAATAAGAGTATGTGGACTCGGAATGGTGTACCCTACAGATATGCACACATGCACACATGCATACATGTGGCAGACCTCAATGGGATTCCCATGCCTACCAACCCATTGGTACAACACTGTTGTGCTGGTACTGCAAGGCACATGAGGTTGTTAGGGAGAGGAGTGTAACAGGCTACATGTTATGTTAATGGGGTTGAGAGGCACCACACACTATACGAGTTGTACAAATAGGCATCCCCTCCAGCCAAACATGCCCACCCTGCAATACACTACCAAGTGTTGGAGATCCCATAACCAGGGTCAGTGACAACGTGGGCACACAAAGTTACCTGTACTACATCCCACCTGTATGATGTCAGGCTGGTATTGGTAACATATCATGTAGTACAGTCTGGATCCCATGGGTAATGTATTATGTGGAAGCCATCAACATTACCAGGCTACAGATATACAGACACAGATATGCAGATACAGGTATGCATATATATATATATATATATATATATATATATATATATATATATATTTAAAATATATATATGTACATATACATGTGACTACACATATACACGCAGTTATATGTACAGTAAGATACATAGATGGAAGATGCACACAATATGGAACAGCCACTATGCTTACAGTTTACCCCTGAATGACTGGACACTGTATGTGCCACCCATACAAATGACAATCATTGCCTGTAATATACACCCACAGAGAGGCCATAGGTAAAACAACACCCACAGATTTGCAGACATGGAAACCTTTAATCATGTACTATTACAGTTCTACATGCTATGCCATATAGCTGTTCAGACACTGACATCTATATCAATGGAGTGATGCTACAGTGGACCAGTTACAGTCATACAGTAGTCTGGAAAGGTTCACAGCTGTTGCTGACCAGGCCAAGCCATTCACATTGTACAATAGGAAAGGCACACTGGGCCACAGGATACCTACAATCAACAGTATGTAATCCAGGTGTGTAGTTCAGCAGCCTCTATCTACACACTGTACAAACACAGTAAGTGGTATAGACATCATATGACCACATGGGTTGTAACTGCTACATAACATGGCATAACTGACACCATCACGAGCACACCAACACACAGAACAGTTTGTATAGCAGGGGGCAGTAGTCCTGCATTACCCAGATCCATGTCAGTAATGTGTATATAGGTGAAGTATATGGTACCGTACATCCAGATACCTTAAGGCAGCTCAGCCCTGATGCCCCCACATTTTGTAGCAGCCTAGGTAATTTCTGGTGCTCCCCCCAGACTCAGTAATACAGGGCCATATACCACTGTTACATTCACTGGACTCTGCAGTGCATGAGGGCACACATGTGTCGTGTAGGTGGCACCTACACATATATGGCCCCAGCCCCACCTTATGTATGTGGGGGGCTTACAACAGCAGTGGACTGATGGCAGACATGGCAGTGTGTTATACTCCCAGCCCACTATAGATCAACCAATGACATCATGATATATGTGCAAAGCTTGGTATGTAGGTGATGGACAGAGGTTGGAATACAGGCACATATGTGTACAACTGTTGCCATACACTATGCAAGGTGCAGGTGTTACAGGATAGTCTGTAACATACCTTTAGTCAGGGAATTGATGGTAGACATGGTCATGGATTTAGCCATGTACCGGTAACACGCAACACACACACTGCCAGTGTATTATCTGACACAAGACCTGTATAGTGGACAGACAAGACATGATAGGCACAGCTTCGGCTGGCAGGAGGGTATGCCCACAGTTGTGTGCTATGCAGACGGACTGCATTCCATGGCAAATTAGTATGTACACCCACACCCTGTAACACCAATACTGTACAAAGCATAACACAACTCTACTCGCAGTCTGTCTGTAATTCCTGATCCTCTTACAAATATCTGGTTGCCCTGAGTGTGCCGGTTCTCCTGTAAGGAGTATTGATACATGCTGTCAGTAGCACTGCTGCCCACACACAGGCCTGATGCCCATCACATAGGAGATGTAATGGGACCACACACACATGATGTGGGAATCTATAGTAGGTGGTTGCCATGACAGTGTTAATTGGGTGTAGTGCACATGTGTAATCATATATATGGCTATCTGGATAGGTATATGTACATATATTCCCACCATATGTCGTGGAAATGAAGTGTAGACCAACCCCAGCCCGTATGTTCCCAATATCGTAGTTGCAGGGGTGTCAGGTATGTATAGCAGGTATACTAGTAGACTATTGCTACTGTCATTGGGATTGTCTTTGCAGACATGGTGTGTGTGGGAGGTAATATCTGCTTATAACATGTGTGCGATTGGTTACTGAACGATATCCCAAGGACATCAGTGTACAGTATCACTGCTAGCACATAATGTCACTGTGGACTGCGGCAGAGATACTGGCCAATATATGTGGAGGGTCTGACACAGTTTTTACAGTCCAAAGGTATACACATAAGCCATTAGTGCTACACATGTGTACCATGCCTGACAATATTGCTTGGATGGCCATGTAGATGGGCATAACACAAAACAACCGGTATATGATGTCTACCATAGATCACACACCCCTGCCTGGCCTGTAATGGTATGACCACTGGTACAGGGGTACCATGGCCACATACTACACAATAGGTATTGGCATACATCTGCACTGCATCTCACTGCCCTGTCTGACATACATGACTGTTAGGGGAGGGCCAGCAGTGGGACATCTGGCTAGTATCTGCACATGACATCTCACTGGTAGGTACACTCAGCTGCTAGGCATGTCACAATGCACTGTGCAGGCTGCAGGCAGACTGGCTCAACGGTGGCCTACATCTCCCAAGAGGGAATGCACATGTACCTGCATATAAAGCAGGCTCAACAGGCATGTCACAGCACAGGGTAAGATACACCTATGTGACAGTGCATATCCATAACCAATGTGAACCCAGCCACAGCCACATATGGTTAGCTAGCATGGTATTACAGTATATGGACTATGTGTTCTCCACCATCCTCATATGTGCCACTCACAGACTGACCCTACATATACTGGCTTGCTACACAGTTTAGTCTGGTGGCTGCCTTTGGTATGGAACATGTGTGTTTATGGACCTACAGACATGTACTCCGTTACAGTGCCATGCAGTGGGGCAGCATGTAACATCTGATAGTAGGGGAACTAGAACAATGTCATCTACCACAGTCTGTAACAGGCTAAGGTACATATCAACACTACACACACTGTCAACATTCACCATAGGTACACAGACCTCAGTACTGTACGAACATCCACAGAATGTGCAGGTAATGTAACCCCTACTGTACATAACATGTGTAGCAGTCAGATATATCAGTGGCTTGTTCTCAGATATGATGCCAGAAAGTATGGTGTGCAGCACATATGCACCACTTCATGCATGACATACGTACAAAGGTTGACAGAGGTGTGGCTGGGAGCACATACACAGGGCCAAAATTGACATGTTGCTGTAATGACCACATACATTTATTGTTGTTACAGGGTTGTTGCAACATATCTCCTTTGAGGGATATGATGTCTGTGACTACCACAGCTTTCTCCATCTACTGATTGCAATCTCTCACTACCTTCAGCAGGTGACAGCTAGATGCTCAGTGGATGACACATGCAACCATGGACACAACACTGCCCAGGCTGCAGATGACCCTGCAGATGGAGATTCCCCATAAACATGGAACTGACATGGCAGGTATTGAGACATGTACAACAGCCATATCCACACAAACATTGTTAAAGCAACATTACTCCAAATGTAGTATAGCGGCACTTACAGTCTGTAGTCAGGTCTGGCACATCCACCTCATGTTTGTTGCACTGTTTCCACAGTGTATGATATTAGAGGTACACCACGATCCATCTGAGATGCTGTTTGCCACACGACAGATCTAGTTCCTGCTCACAGTGGTTGAAAAGGGCCAACACCACCATGATGTTCCTAGGTATTGGAGTGTGTTTCCATACAATTGGCTGTGGGAATGTTACCACAGCTGTTTCACATGCAATCAGCTAGGTTAGGGCTGCGATTTGTGCAGAGGCCATCAGCTGATCATGAGCATTTCTTGCATTACACATGCTGCTGCCTAAGCAAAGCAGGTGTAGGTTTTCATATCCACCTGAGTGGGGGTGGGGGATGCAGACAGAGGCAAATACGTGTCAGGGAGGGGTGGGAGGGTAAAACTGAAGCATGTTTGTTTCACACACCCAGCAGCACAGGGTATCAAAGCCCTGACAACTATATAGTGCTAGCACAGTTCACTGCAATTATTGGATACGCCACATGGGTTATCTGTTGTGGAGCACTCAGAATATATATGTGATGGTGAGTGATATCAGCAATAGGGATACAGTAGCTGTATGGTAGGTGACATACACATGCCTATTGGCATGAACAGGTGCCAGCGTCAACACAGCCACACTCTCACAAGGACACACACATTGACACACATGGCAGGGCTAGGTGTACAACTCATCGGTTGTGGGATTGCCACATCACTGTTCCTGTATCCCATGCACCACACAGGTCATACAGGGGCTGTACGGGTGAAGGGTACGGGAAGGTGTCTGACATTAGACAGCATGCTGCAGTATGCCAATGGGGGTTGTAGGGAGTGTGGATGTGAACATCTGCATCATGCAACACACACAAAAACATACAGGATGCCAGTACTGACATGCATGGATGCATGTCTACACAGCTGTGTGGTGTTCGACTGTGCCAGACAGCTATCCAAGGCTAGGCGATGGGTGTACCTTGGCATCAGGCCACATGCCGATGGTCTGCATTGTGGCTCAGGGATGTAGTGTCTGCATTTGCCCACACAGGCGTGTATTGTATCCCCCATCTGGTCACCTGGGGCACTACTGTGTGTGTGGGCAATGCTGTGCATCTCTTGCCATGTCTGTGTTCCTTTGTCCATGACATGGATGGTGTCTGGGATGTGCACACCTCCCACTTGCATGTGCAGTGCCATGTAGAACTGTACCTGGGGTGTCCGGCCCATGTTGTGAACATAGATTATCATCAGATGTGCCAGTCCTGTCCACCTATGTTGGGAGCTGGTAATGCCCAGCAGCTTTACCCTGCACCTACATGGAGTGCATGCTATCAGCATTCCTTGGTGTCAGTGGCATTTGTCCATACAGACATGTTGTCAGGCATGGTATGTCCGTTGTGGGTCACATGTGATGGCACCACAGGTGGTGCAGGTGTCCACTGCGGAACATGGGGGAGGTGCACTGTCTGCACGTATGTGCATATTGGACAGATGGACTGGGTGTCATGCCCTCTGTGGCCACCACTGTCGCTCCATAGTTACTATCAGTGACCAATATGCAGTGTACTACCCACATATTTGCTGTTACCTAGGCATGTGTGTGTGTATGATACATGGGGTGAGAGTGTGCTCTGGATAATACTGGGGTTTCTAACTGTGATTGCCTGGCCTTGATGTCACATGTCTGGGTATGGCTCTGCATCCTGGCCTCTCAACCATATCACATGTGTTATCCCTGTACAGTGGACATTGTGATATATAGCATGGCCACCATATAAGAAATATGCAAAACCCGCTCCACATTGGCCACAGGTTTCACAGCTACCTCTACACAGGATACAGGTTACAAACATACACTACCACACATACACAGACCTGTTATGTTTGGGAGTAGAACCCCTAACTAACTAGTGTGTTACAGTACAGCACTACACAGTTATAGTACACGCCACAGATATTACTGGAGTAGTCATTGCCCAAAAGTGTATTTCACAATGACTGACATCAGCAGGATTGACAAAGTAGGGCATTTGAAATGACTGTGAGAGACTAGCCTAAAATGCATTGCTCCCTACACAGACAGTGACACACACAATACATCCGGAACTGCCATGTGTGGGGATGGAACCCAACAATGCTTCTAAGTCACAATACAGTAGTATGCAGTTACAGGACGTGCTACGGTGATTACTGGTCTACAACCTTCCCAGAGGTGTATTTCTGGGTGCGTGACATTGGCAGCCTTGCCAAAGATGGGTATGTGAAATGTGAGTACCCTAAAAGCATTGCTCTCTACACAGTCAGACATGCACGCATACACACACTGTTGGCATGTCGGGGGTTAGAACTCCCAACTAACTCCTTAATCACACTATGGCCATACAATGTTACGGGACGTGCTAAGTAGATTACTGGGCTACAATTGTCCCAGAGGTGTATTTCAAAGTGTGTGATATCAGCAGCCTTGCCAAAGGTAGGTATTTGACTTGTAAGGGGTGTGAGTATCCTAAAAAGAATTGCTCTCTACACCGTCAGACATGTACACAAACACAGACACACACACTCAGTTGCCAGGTTTGGGGTTGGAATTCCTACCTAACTAGTTTATCACACTACAGCGGTACACAGTTACGGGATGCGCTACAGAGTTTACTGGGCTACAGCCTTCCCGGGGGTATATTTCTAGGTGGGTGACATCAGTAGCCTTGCCAAAGTTGGGTATGTGAAATGTGAAGGGTGTGAGTACCCTAAAAGCATTGCTCTCTACACAGTCAGACATGCACGCATACACACACAGTTGGCAGGTCGGCGGCTAGAACTCCCAACTAACAACTTAATCACACTATGGCCATACAATGTTACGGGACGTGCTACAGAGATTACTCAGCTACGATCATCCCAGAGGTGTATTTCAAGGTGCGTGACATTAGCAGCCTTGCTAAAGGTGGGTATTTGGCTTGTAAGGGGTGTGAGCAGCCTAAAAAGCATTGCTCTCTACAGTGTCAGTGACAGACAGTCACGCACACACAGACTCACACATGCACAGTTGCCACGTCTGGGGTTTGACCTCCTACCTAACTACATTATCACACTACAGCAGTACACAGTTACAGCATGTGCTACAGAGATTACTGGGCTACAGCTTTCCCAGGGGAGTATTTCTAGGTGGGTGACATCAGCAGCCTTGCCAATGGTGGGTATGTGAATAGTAAGGGGTGTGAGTAGCCTAAAAGGCATTGCTCTCTACACAGTCAGTGAGAGACAGACACACACACAAACAGTGACACACACTCACACACACACAGTTGCCATGTCTGGGGTTAGAACTCCTACCTAACTAGTCTATCACACTACAGCAATACGCAGCTATGAAATGCACTGCAGAGATTACTGGCCTACAACTCTCCCAAAGGTGTATTTCACATTGGATAACCTCAGTAGGCTTGTCAGGGTATAACTATGGGGTGGCCAGTGTGTGCATGGCCCATACACCATTCATGTAGGGGTGACACGCCACAAGTGGCCACACACTGGATCATATGTCACAGGTGCGTGTATAGGGCAACTAGTTGACTAGGTCCTTGTACAGCCATGTTGCACAGCTGGCACATGGACCACATAGTATGTGGTACTGATAGGTACTGGTTGCTAGTAATTGCAGTGTGTGACATCTTCACCAGATGTGTTTGGGGCCCTTTGGCTGTGTGCTGGGTGAGACAGGCATGGATGGCTCCTTGTCACTGTCACCCTCCTCCCCACATTTATATCCATCTACCTTTGGCTTATTATGTTGTGCTGTCCTTACATATATGTCTGTATTCCTATCCATTGTGTGTGCATGGCATGAGTGGTGCATACTGACATGTGTCTGCACTAACATTTGCAATTGCTGGATGTGTCTGGTCCACTGGTAATTGCATATCATGGCCTTCATGTGTTTGTGTGTGAGCATGCCCAGTATGACCTTTCAGTATGTTGATGACTGACATTGCCTTCATTTCTATAAAGCATGCCCAGTAAGGCTGTCTGTTTTGCATGTGTGGAGCATGTCCGGTGGCTTGTACTGCACAGCTGACCTTTGTGTTGTACTCCAACAGGTAGCATGCTGTGTCTGCAGGGTATCCACCGATCATGTGGAATTGACTGTTGCAACATGTCTGCATATTGGGGGGAACACCTGACTATTTCTATATTTCTACACAGGATTGGGGAGGCGCACCTGACTGTTACTATATTTCTATGTGTGGTGGGGGGGCACACCTGACAGTTGTACACATTTGCTAGGACTGTACTGGTATGTCCTGTAGTCTATTTCAGTCAGTAGTCTTACCTATCATGCTGGCTAAGCCGTACTGGTGTACTATCGTTCTTATCTTTTGATTGCATACACATTAGTTTCTGACTTCCTAGCCTTCACAACTGACATCCCACTACTGGCCTGCTGTAGTCTGTCCATGTAGGCCTGGGTGAGGGTTACCTATACCCCTCATTCAGAAGCCATAGTACGGCATTTGTCTGTGTTTGTCTATACCTGTCCTGCTGGCTGTGACTGTTGTTGGGTATGTGACCCCCCCCCCCGACTGGCATGTGTGAGTCCCTTATCTTGTGGGTGTTCCAGTATTGAGGGTGGTGCTGCAGGGCTGCCTATGTCAGATGCACGTAGTACACTGCCTATGCATGATTAGGCACAGGTAGTGTAAAGTTTGGCATCCCTTTTACTGTATGTGAGAGTCAGAGAAAGGTGCTATTCCCTGGGTCCCTCCCATGTCATGTGCCTCTTTGCCAGGGCCAGGGCATACTGGGCACACCTCCTTCTGCCTACTGGGGCAGGATCAGATTGTTCCTCCTCCGAGTCACTCTGTGCCTGTGCAGGCCTTGGCATTGGTGGGGGCTACGTGGCCCTGCCCCCTTGCTGCTCCTGCTGCAGCTGTTTCCACAGGATCATATTGTGTAGCATGGCACATACAAGGACAATTTGGGTACATGTAGTTGGTGAGTACTGCAAGGCTCCACCGAATGTGTCCAGGCACCAGAACCGTGACTTGAGCATCCCAAACACACACGCTCTATTATGATTCTTGTTTGTGCATGTGCCTCATTATGGAGTTCTTGTTCAGGTGTGTGTGTGCTTCTGATGGGGATCATCAGCCACGGCTCCAGTGCGTATCCAACATTCCCCACTAGGTGACCATGTGGGATGTCCCCATTGGCAAATGTCTGGTATGGCTGAGTCAGATGCCAAATGTGGAAATCATGATAACTTCCAGGGCACCCAGCACACACATTCAGTATTATGTCCTAGGCATCGCACATGAGCCCTTGCAGTTGATGTAGACTCTACCCTGCTCACCGGGTGGTGCTTTGATGCATATGTGTGTGCAGTCTATTACACCCACTACCTCAGGGTATTCTGCTATTTGCTGGGAGAGATGCATACTGCTGGCCAATGCTTCATGGGTGAGGGGGAAATATACATGCTCACCGACATGTGCTGCCATGGCATCCATGAACTTGTGGAGTACCCTGGATGCTGATGTCTGTGAGATCCCCATCATATCCCCAGTTAGCCTTTGGAAGGTACCTATAGCTAGTATTCTTAAGCCTACACATACCTTTGTTTCCACTGGGATGGGTTCCCCCTCTGTTAGTTCTGTGTGTCAGGTATGGCCGGCACAGCTCAACAATCTGCTGTAGGAGGTCCCTGTTCACCCTATAGCACTCCACTATCCTCAGCTCATGTAGCCCTTGGTAGGTTACCCTGGGTCTGTACACTTTTCTCCATCTCCTCACTGTGGGTTGGCAAGCAACATTCCCATCCTCATCACCCTCAGCCTCTTCCACAAGTTGTATGATAGCTATTGCAGCCTCTAACATTTTGCTGTTGTGTGTTCTGGGCTGGGCTGGGCTGCTGCCTGTGTAATTGGCTGGTTCTAATATGTTTCACCTGGCAGCAAACCTAGTACCCCTTGATTAAATTCCTATTTCTGCTTTCCCTTCCCATTGCCTTTCTGTTTCATCCCAGGGGCACGCTGCACAATCTGTGTACTCCAATTTGCACACTACTGCTATTTCCTGGGTTCACTTCCTTTATCTTCCTTTAGATCCCATTGCGTGGCATGCACACCTGCTTACACTTTATCATACATGCTGGGCAGATTTAGACACACCCCCTGGCTTTGCTGTGCTAAGCTAGATGCAACCCAAGCCACAGGGCTCCAATCCACTGACAGTATGCCTGACACTCCCACACATGTCACCTACCTCCTAGTCTTGCACTCAGCTATTCATACTCTTACACTGTTGGGGCATGCCTCACATGCTGGGGAAAACTGGGATTCACTATCTTTCCCCTCATTTGCATGGAATTGCCTGCTAATGCATAGTTACATGTGTCAAACTGTGCCTCCCCCCTTAGCAACCACTATTCACTGGCCAGGTTGTCTTTTGTCTGCCATTGACTTGCATGGCAGAATACTGATTTTAGTTAGACTGCTTTTTTTAGGTTTACTTTCTTATTTTCCCCACCAATCCCGTTTGCGCGCCACTGCCTTATGCTTCAATGACCATGATCGGTGGACATATCATAAAAGTTGTATTTTGTACATTTTGCATTGTTTGCAATGCCAATGGCCTTCTACTTGGACATTGGCATGCTTCTTCAATGATATGCAGCTTTTATTTGGAGCTGTCATAGCTCCTTTTTGGAGTTTGCAGTACTGTACTCAGTTAGTAACCGAGTACATTTCTGAATATTATGCTAGTCCTGCATGCCCTGATTCCTGCTTCCTGGATGGCAGATTTACCTCAGTTGCATGGTTTTCACCTGCAAATGAGGTGATTTGTATACGGGGGCTGGGAATGTGCAGCACTAGTGCTACAGCGCTCGCATACGTCAAACATGCACGTACGTGGTTCTCTCGGCCGCCATATTGGCAAAATTTCCTCTTACACTAATCATGCATGTCGTGCAAGCTTTTGAGAATCTGGGGGCTTGTCTTTTGGCTTTTTCTGGTTAAGTAACTTTCCCAAATTGTGAAGGCTTCAGTTTATTCCATTGGTAACAACTTGATGAAATGAAAGGCTCATTTCAAGTGATTTAATCAGGATTCACTTTTCTTTATATGAATAAATGATACTTTGCTATGGGCATGTTTTCTGTATTACATAGGTTTTATCACTTCATTACAGTTTTTCACAATACATAATCACAAACAACATACTGAAACATGACTCTAACTGATAAGCATATTTTGATGCTTTAGTAGCTTAAGATAACTGAAATATTTCAATTTTAAGCAAGTAATAATAAAAACTGACACCACACTGTATGTTTCCTTTACAGATAATGGAATACTTAAGAAGAACTTATCCATTGATGGGTGTCAGTCTCTATGCTGAGTGATTCTAAGGGTATAGCTAAAGTCAGATATGGAATATAAAACACATAATTCATAATGGGATGTGGCAAAAAAAAAAATCATCCATTTGGTAAACACCGGAGCTTTCTAGTTGAAAAGTAACTCAATCTTTCTGCTTTTAGAGCACCAAACAATAACATGTAAAGGATTCTTGCACCTAACATACCATACATGTTGTTAGAAGGGGTGGGGTGGGTTAAATACTAAAGGGAATTGGTCTTAACTGTTATGCAGCAATTTCAACATAGGTCTTGTGATAGGTGCTTACTAATCATCAAATTTCATTCTTCTTCTCTTTCGGCTGTTCCCATTAGGGGTTGCCACAGTGGATCATCTGTTTCCATTTCTTCCTGTCCTCTGCATATTGCTCAGTCACACCAGCCACCTGCATGTCCTCTCTCACCACATCCATAAACCTTATCTTAGGTCTTCCTCTTTTCCTCTTACATGGCAGCTCCATCCTTAGCATCCTTTTCCCAATATACCCATCATCCCTCCTCAGCACATGTCCAAACTAACGCAATCTCGCCTCTCAGACTGTGTCTCCAAACCATCCAACCTGAGCTGAGCCTCTAATATACTGATTCTTAATCCTGTCCATCCTTGTCACACCCAATGCAAATCTTAACATCTTTAACTCTGCCACTTCCAGCTCTGACTCCTGCCTTTTTGTCAATGCCACTGTCTTCAACCCATACAACATAGCTGGTCTCACTACCCTCTTGTAGGCCTTCTCTTTCACTCTTACTGGCACCCGCCTGTCACAAATCACTCCTGACACTCTTCTCCACCCATTCCACCCTGCCTGTACTCTCTTCTTCACCTCTCTTCCACACTCACCATTACTCTGAACTGTTGATCCCAAGTACTTAAACTCATCCACCTTCACCAACTCTACTCCCTACATCCTCACCATTCCTCTATCCTCCCTCTCATTCACACAAACTTATTCTGTCTTAGTCCTGCTGACCTTCATTCCTCTCCTCTCTAGAGCATATCTCCAACTCTCCAGGGTCTCCTCAACCTGATCCCTACTCTCAGTACAGATCACAATGTCATCTAAAAAACATCATAGTCCATGGGGGATCCTGTCTGATATTGTCTGTCAATCAGTCCATCACCTTTGCAAATAAGAAAGGGCTCAGAGTTGATCCTTGATGTAATCCCACCCCCGCCTTAAACGGATCTGTCACTCCCACTGCAGACTTCACCACTGTCACACTGCCCTCGTACATATCCTGTACCACTCTTACATACTTCTCTGCCACTCCTGACTTCCTCATACAATATCACAACTCCTCTCTAGGCACCCTATCATATGCTTTCTCCAAGTCCACAAAGACACAAAGCAACTACTTCTGACCTTCCCTATATTTCTCCATCAACAGTCTCAGAGCAAACACCGCATCTGTAGTGCTCTTTCCCAGCATGAAACCATACTGCTGATCGGTAATCATCACCTCCCTTCTTAACCTAGCTTCACTACTCTTTTCTGTAACTTCAAGCTGTGACTGATTAGTTTTATCCCTCTGTAGTTGCTACAACTCTGCACATCACCCTTATTCTTAAAAATAGGTACCAAAACACTTTTTCTCCACTCTTCAGGCATCCTCTGACTTTCCAAGATTTCATTAAACAATCTAGTTAAGAACTCCAGTGCCATTTCTCCATCAATCAATCAATCATCAAATTTCATTAAAAGATATAAACCAAATGATATGATTAAAATAGTGATATTATTAAAATAATGATATACTTACCTTGTCACAAACACGATTGAATATGGGGTAACATATTGCGGAAAAATTGTAATAGATCGAGCGATACCATTTAATTTAATGTACAAGGTACGTGCTGACTTCTGAAAACCTAAAGAGAACCAGAGATAAATGTATTACAAATTAGTTAAAACAAAAATGTTTTGTGTGTTCCACTAACTTTGTCATGCTTTTGATGGCATAAAATATATACTAGTCATATCAGGTCTTCTTGTGTGTGTGTGCGCGCGCGCATGTGTGTGTGTGTGTGTGTGTGTGTGTGTGTGTGTGTGTGTGTGTGTGTGTGTGTGTGTGTGTGTGTGCATGTGCATATCTGCCTTATCTTTTTTGAGAAGGTAGGTTACACCACAGTGGGCTCTTTTCTTTGCCATAGGCTTTTTTGCAAGATATACACTCAAATATAAAAACACTTATTGCATTACATATATTTAACAAATAGTAGTATAATACATTTGAAGTCAGAAGCAGGATAATTAAAGATAATTCAAGAATTTGAGTACAAGGAAAAATGCATGTTACATCACTTGACTGATCTAAATAGCAAACATATAATGCCAACAGCAAGTATACATCAATGAAATAATTAAGCATTAATTAATTTCTAGGTACTTTTCCATTAAATCTCTACCACTTCACTCTGCTGTGTTTTGCCGGTATTTGGTCAGCAGTTTGGATTGGCTTCTTTTATGTCTGTACTGTAAGCGAGTTGGATAATTACTAATACAATGAGGAAAAAGTCTTACTTTCCAACACTTTGTTTACCTTTGTAAGATAGGGCTCAGTAATCAGGAATTTAAAAAACAGTTATATTTCAATCACACGTACCTTCAAGAAAATAATTCCTTGTACAATTGACATAGTGGCTTCCGGCGAATTTAAATGTGAAAGACCAACACAAGAGCTTCATTAATATGTCTTAGTACTTGTGCTTTGAAAGATAACAGTAAATATTTACCATAAAGTCCAAGTGCCGTTTTCACAACCTATACAAGTCAAGCCATTCATCCAGAGATAGCAGTTATCAGCCTTTAATTGCATCCATGTCCTCCTTCACTTGAAATCAAATGTGAAGTAATCCATGCCATCATAAGAGAGGAGTTTAAATATGCCTGTTGTGTACACTGCTATGCCCACCAACTTAATCTATTAATACAAAGAGCCATACTACATAATACTGAAGCAAGGACTTTTTTTAAGACTTGGCAGAATTCCAGCCTTTTTCTTTCATTCAGTTCAAATACAAGCTGCTCTGGATAATATAGTAGCACAACGCATGTTAAGAATGTCAGGAACATAGTGGAATTTTAACATCTGTACTGTAAATGCAATGTATGAAAACTTGGAGTTGCTGTCAAAGTGTTTTCATTATTTGTACAAATGTCCTACATCTGCTGCAGCAACTGTACAGGAAGCAAATGGGCTACTGTGATCAGTTGATGATGATGAATTTAAATTTTGGCTTGCTGTTTTCCATCGTATAATGCACCATGTTGACATCCTTTACAGGCAACTTCAGTGTCATACCACAGATGCAACAACTTTTGAAAAGGATGTGCATATATTTTTGAATGCAATTGACAGTGTCAGATCAGATATCAATGGCATTGCACAACAGTATCTACAGACAGAGAACATCCTGTCAAGACATAGATGAGGACCATCAGCATACCTACCACTGCATGAGACATTGTCAACTGCTGCAAAGGAAGTGTGTGATGTCATAAAGTTCCAGGCAATATCACAATTTCAGCAAACTGGCCATCTTCAAGCTTCTCAACTATTACTGCCTGAAAAGTTTTCAACATTCATAAGAGAGTTTCCAGAAAATCTATTCACAACATCAGTAGACAACTATCCCTTCCTGTTGAGGGGACAACTTAGAGCAGAACTTGGAGTGGTGTACCACCACGAAGACTTTGCAGCAAGTGGCAGTGCAGTCACAATGTTAAAATTCTTGGTGGACAACTTATTAACTAGTGTATTTTCAAAGATTTACAATGTGTTGTTGGTTATAGCAACCACACCAGTGTCAACTGCTGAGGCAGAAAGGTGTTTCTCAATACTGAAAAGAATTAAAATGTTTCTTCATAGTTGTGATAAACTGAGAGGCTGCCTGCCTAGCTAGATAGAATTTTGTAAATAAGCCTATGTCATTGTAAATATTAATATGATCCACAGGCTTGTTTCACAAATGTAAGAAAACAATGTTATGTGCTGAGCTTCAAAAATGTAACCACAGTGCACCATATTGGATGAAAACAGAAATGTGTATAAACTCTATCCTTATGTAATGTATGTTTTCATGGTAGAAAACTGACATACAGAGTTAACTTGCAAACTCTAAGAAAATAAGCTGATAAGTAAAGAATTTTATAACTGTGTGTGATCTCAAGCTAAGAGACAGGATGTCTAGGCTAGAAGCTTCTTTCTATTATCTTAAGACAGAGATAATCACTAGATTTTACATGTAACGTGTATTTTATTGTTCTGTGACTTCCTGGCAGTGCAGATCAGAAAGAAATATTAAAATTTAAGTTCTGTGAGCCTGGGAACTTGAGCAGGTGACAAGAATGATGTAATCTGAAATGACTAAGCAGCAATGTGTATTATCAATTTAAAAACTAGCTTAGAGAGAAAGAGAGTGCATTTTGCATTTTGTTTTGAATCTGACAACTCACCAGCACTTGCTTTGCTGTGTAAGTAGGATTTATATCTTAGTTTTTCTCTTAGAGATAAATAGAAATATAGCAAGATTAGTCTAGCTGTTTTCTCTATTTATGTCAGACTGTCCTACAATGTTGTTTTAAAGTATTTCCAGTGATTTCTGAACTCTGTTGTCACTGTGCTGAGTTAATAAGTATTGTCTTGTGTTTTTATTATTTATTATTAAATATATTTAAACTTTTTAATTGTGGCTGTTTTGTGTAGAGATGTTTAAGCTCTTAGAGTACTTCCATGTATTTGGTAATACTGTAGAAGCCACTCCAATAGCCTTAGTCCTGGGTCACACTTACTATTTGGATAACAGTAATATTGCACAGTAGAATTAGACACCCTTTGGAAGGGCCTTTAGAGTTGCTGATAAGAGTAGTTGGTGGCAGTGATTACTAACTTATAGCCTTGGCAGAAGGGGATATAGCTAGTTAACCTGTGCCAGCCTTCCCCAGGAGTGTCTGTGTGTCTGTATATAAATCAAATCTCAAAGTGTGCATGTGTGTGTGTGTGTGTGTGTGTGTGTGCGTGTGTGTGTGTGTGTGTGTGTGTGTGTGTGTGTGTGTGTGTGTGTGTGTGTGTGTCAGCTACTTAGGCAGGGACACAAAGCACTGGTTGGACAGAGAGGGTGCTGGAGGTTTTGGCTTGACTACTTGGCTGAGATCTGAACCCTATAGCTGTGCCAGTGGGGAGTCTTATTGGGGATCTGGAGAGAAAGGGACAAACCAGCCCCAGACTGACTGCGATCTCTGTGTGCTCTTAAGAGAAATTGTACTTTACTGTGTGTGTACTTGTTATCCTCCAAATGTGCACATCCCTTACTGGTGTTAGTGGTGAGAACTGAGGCTCCTTGATTACTAGGCCAGTGCATGGGTGTCTCATCTAGCAGCCTGTCAGTATATCACATTAGTACAATGGAGCAAGAAAGAATGAATGCATTGGCAATTATTTGCATAGGAAAGGAGTTAAGGTGAAGTATAACTAACTTCAACCAAAGAAGTATTGATTTGTTTGCACAAAATAAAGATAGATGCATGGACTTTATCTATAAGTAACAAACCTGAGAAATACCAAGAGGAACACAATAGAGGCTCTTATTTGGTACAATACTACAAGCATTTATTTGGTACCAGGCAGGGTAACGTGAATAGTGTTTGCTTGGGAAACTTTAACTGTCCCTTTTGAGTCTCCATGAAAAAGGGTGAAAAAAGAAATCCAGTATGACATGATGTGTTCCTGACCAAACAACAGATTCTCTTCAGGTGCAGAAACCCAGAGTGACCAGATGTGCTCCAGTCCAGACCACAGCTTTTCATCAGGTGCAGAAACAGAGTATGAAGTAATGTTTGCAGCATGCTGCAAAAGTAAGTCTTCAAACCAACCTGTATATACATGTAACTATGTGCTTTGTAGAGTATTCAGCATTTTCCATAGTGACTGAGCATTTATTTCATGTAAATTGGTAAGCATGGCCAGCACTGATCCCACTGCACCATAGCTCCACCACTTTCTAGTTGACCACACCCCTTCCCATTGGCCTCATGCATTCAGCTGTCTCCTGCAGCCTCCCTTTGATTTGAAGTAACCAACTGCCACTGATGAAAGGAGGTAAGCATGTAGAGGTTAGAACATAAGAAAGAAAAATAAAGAATGAGCAGGATAGAAGGGGAACAAATGTTTTTGAGGGGTCAGATGCCCATTTTATGTATGAATAGAAGATAAGTTGGGGAAGGTAGTAAGGGAAGTATAGGAAGGTAAGAGGATATGAGTAGGCAGCAGGGGCACACAAACAAGCATAGAAGACACAAGAAGGACAGAGGAGGTGATAATACAATGAGGAAAAGAGAACCCAGCAGAGAAGGAAACATCAGACACACAAAGGAAAGACAAAGGTGATGGGGAGGAACAGATGACAGATGACATACAGGGGTAGGCATGGACATGGAAGGGAGCTGGACTACCCAGATCAGGGATAGTATGGAATGCACAGCTGCAGAACCCTGCCAGCCCACAATCCAGTTTGAGTTTAATTGCCACCCTGGGCTCCCTCTACACTGGGTCCTGGCTCTGCTGGTAAAGCCAGTGCAGCACAGGGACATGACTCACTGAGTCACCAGATGAGGTCTCTTATTGGCTTTTGGGGATCCAGGCACTTGTTAAGAAAGCCCACCCCCATAATTTCCTCTGGCTGTTCCAGATGACATATATGTCATCACCACTATCGCTGCTTCTTGTAGGTGTAACAGCAACACCTTCCTCAGCAGAGCCAGTGGTAGTGGTGGCTGTAGGTCCTGTTAGAATTGTGAAGGTGCTGCCAGTATTGTGAAGGAGACAGTGGCAGGTGAGGACACTGATAGCTGTGTTGTCGGTGTCAGTGATGTACTAGCTAACAGTGGTGGGGTGACAGACCTGGATGGTGGCAGGGGTGCTGGTCTGGATGCTGGTGCATATAAATATAAAATAAATGTATATAATAGAAAGCGTAAAGAGAAAGAATAAGGAAAGACAAGCACAAATGCAGTGAAATAATTGTGGTAAAACTTAACCTGAGTCTGACTATTTTACATGTGCACTAATGCAATGGTCATTTGAAACCCGCACCACTGCAACAATGATATGCCAATATAAAAACAACAGAGACAATGAAACCATAGTGTCTTCAACACCTGCCAACTGAAAGGTAAAGCTGTGCCATGTTGAGCTACATCAGCTATCTAAGAAAACCTGCAGTGAAACATACACTTGCATAATGAAAGAGACAACATGCAGCTCATTCCAATGTGTGGATCACATTTTGTGAGCACTGTAATCAGAAGGATTAATGAAAACTACACTGGAATTTGTTAGCAGAATAAATGAACAAATGTTGGATATTGAACCCAAATCCCTCAGTATATCCAATGCATAAATGGAAGGCTCAAGCTGCTGAGCTGCCTGCATGAGCCTACTGAAGTCTGCAGTTAAACATGCATTAGTGTCAGCAGTCCAGGCAGATTAAATAAAGTAGGATTTGTAAAAAGTAAAGCAATGCCATGGAGACCGCAAGTCTCACTTACCTTCTCATGAAAGATAGTAACTGTAGTATTGTAAAGTGCAACAAAGTGTTGCCAAAGTGGTCTACCAAGAAGAAACTGAAACTACCTGCAGTATAAATAGTAGGATAACAGTGTTTTAACATATAGAGTTATG
Source organism: Protopterus annectens (assembly GCF_019279795.1). Classification (NCBI taxonomy): domain Eukaryota; kingdom Metazoa; phylum Chordata; order Ceratodontiformes; family Protopteridae; genus Protopterus; species Protopterus annectens. Next base: position 1,072,412,108 of record NC_056729.1, on the reverse strand, counting down.
TGTATAAGCCCACGTAAGCATGCAATCAGTGACATATATATGCAATGAACCATATAATGTTCTCATTAAGTACTGAGCATGCAACCTAAATGCTGATACTGTATAAAGCAAGGACCAACATCTGTCTCTCTTTATTCTGAGCACACCCTAAATGGGCAGCAGTATTTTTCAAAATAATGGGTTAAATAGCAAATTGCCCAAATGATTAGGGCCACAGATATTTTGTAAAATACCTGTTACACTTGCATTACTCTATTGCCTTAGCATCATAATCACCTTAACTGTATATGATAGATCCTAAACAGCTGAGAGGGTACAAGTGAACACTTGTTTGTATGGTATATATGTAACTACAGTCTATGACATGGCTTGCAGATATGGTTAGTCCAGGCAAATCTTATGTGTGCAAAATAAAGTGGCATTCTGGAAACTGTAAGGTGTCAGCCCTACATAAAATCCATACCTGTTCTGACCACTGCTATAACAACTGACAGGTATACTCACCCTGGATCATTCCAGCCTCTTCCCATGCATTTCCACATTCTCTGTAATTTGTTCAGGGGTGTGGGGAAAGAAATGGGAGTGTATTAGACATTACCATAGCAAACAGTGCCAGTTTGCATGTGAAGGTAGCCACAATTTACTTATAGTATAAAGGTGGTGGCTGCTTACTCACCTCAGGCTCCCACTGGACTATGATGGTGGTATTTCTAGTCACTATAATGGTGTCCGCATGATCATTACTATGGGGCATGCCAGTGCCACAAGTCAGTTCTTGTGCCAAGATGGGCCAGGCCTCCTCCTTATTTTGCATTCCTTCATAGCCCTCCTCAAGGATACTGGCCCTGTATTGCTGATGGAGGATAAGAAAGAATATCTTTGTCTCTTCAGCACTCTACTTTTGTGCTCTAAATTCAGGTTAATAGCCTCGCTCTGATGCCATACGTTTGTCTGTAAAAGGTTGCAAGGAAAAATGTCTGAAAATTCCCAGTCACACCTCTTTTCGCATGTGCCAAGTGATGTACAGAGGTGGTGGTGGCGGGGTGTTCAGCAGATTTGCACAGAAATCCAGTCTAAGTAGTGTATGGTATTGGCTGAACATAGCAGTTTCAGGTGTGAAATATGGCAACCCAGCTCACACCTCTCAAATGTCCAGATTTTTGAAGAATGTACAGATTTTTGCCTGATGTTTTGCTCTGTTACTCTCCTAAAAGTTTTGGTTTTCTGGTAAATTACTGAATGACTATGCAAGAGACCTGATTATCTTCCCTCTTCTCCCCTCCTGTCTTTCTCTATCCATTTCACAAAATCTTACCCTCAGCATCCCTTGTGTCAGCTTCAGACAAATAAGATTTAAAGGTTATTCAGGAGGGTTACAACTGGCAATGGATTGCATCACTTCCTCCTTTCAGGGGGATCCCTTCTCACCTCTCAATCAAATAGAATTGTTTCCTCAGATGCTCAAACATATGTTAAAGTCAGGAGACATAAAACATGTCCCTGCAGAAAATATAGGAAAACATAGGAGAGGGTTTTTATTCCAGAATGTTTATGATCCCACAAAAAGAGCACTCATGGAGACCCGTTTTGAATTTCTCCAGTGTTTATCATTCCAGTGCCCCAGTGGCATTTTGGGTTATCTGCCAAGGTAATCCAGTACCTGCCAGCATTCAAGACCTCAGATTCCCCTGCCTCTCCCTTCCTGTGACAGCTGATTGGATGAGTATCTCCTGAGAGAAAGCATTCAGCTGTCACAGGAAGTGAGTGTTCAGTGTTTTTCGGCCTTCCAAAGAAACAAAGTCCTCTGAATCTTCACTGAATCTGGTGTTGTTTTTTCTGGCTTTGTTATTATTTATTATTGTCTGTCTATTTTATGTTTATTTTAAATATATTTATTTTAATATTTCATTTCTGTCTGTGTTTCTGGTAATTCCTTTGTGAATTTCTGCTTGCAGCTGTGTTTATTTGGCTTCTATCCTTGACAGATGCTTAATTTTTTTTTTATTATTTTTAAGAAAACTCTGAGTATTTCTCTCAGAAGTGCAAAGTGTGTGGGGGCTATTATACACTAGAAGCCTGTCTTTACTGTTGTTACTCTGCTTTACATTCATCTTTTGACAGGAAAACATTACAGAACTTTTTTCCCAACATTTATTCATTATTTACTGTATGTATGGCACTACTCTGTGTTTTTAACATCTAATCATGATTTTACTATTAATAAAGTTATTTGAATGAACCGTGGGAAGATGTTACTCTCTGCAAGAAGAAAATCTTGTTTAAATTGCTATTAAATACAATTTTATGGCAGTTTAATATAGTTAAAGTATGTGGACCTAATCTTTAATGCTTGTTTGACACGTGGTGCTTTGCTTTTGTGTTTTGCCTTTTTATACTGGAAATTCTGTAACTTCTGTCAGTTATAAAAGAATTTTGAACACATTTTCAAACTGTTTTTTTTGGGGGATAATAGGACAGTTTGCCAGAGTTTAGTTGTGTGCAGACATACTTATTGCTTGAAACTTTTAAGTGCTTATTGTGATACATTATCCAATAATGTCAATTTATTATTCTAGCTGGTGTTCTCTTGCCTGATGGATCCTATCTCTGGTACCTCCCATCAAATCCAGTTACACCTAAAAAGTAAAAGCAAAATAAAATTATGCATCAGCTTGCAGTTAGTGATTCTGTCAGAGCTACTGTGGGACCCACAGACCCCTTACCTTTTGCCCTGTCTCCCTCTTGAGTAGCTTTGTTGGCCACTACGGAATGGGGTTAGGTACGTCCTCTGGGGCTGTTCCAGTACCTGATGCAGGTATGACAGAACCAAACCCTTTAGGTGCAGTAGAGGTCCAGAATAAGACACCGCTTTCAAAACATAATACTCTGTCCCCAGATATTTTATCTAGTAGGTGAAGTTCACGAAAAAAGAAACAGAAGTTTCACCATACAGCTTATAATCAGATTATTGCTGTTTATAAGGTATGGTTTCTTTGGATAGAAGTGTTATGCAGACAGCTAATTCTGGTGGTTTATATTCTGATTCATGGTTCTTTTGCTATTCTGGCTAGAAACCTTTCTCTTGTTTAAGAGAATGATGGGGAATCTGATGAGAACAATGGTGATTTCCTTGTTGACAGTGAGTCCAGTCACTCTAATTCTTTGGAATATGAACCTGAGCTAAAAGTCCAAACAAGTAATTACTTTTCCTCAGATGATTGCTAGATTTAGTGATGTTTTTGCTTGGGATAAACTGGAAACTACTCAAAGCAGGGTATATGATCTTATACAGGATGAGGGGCCCAATTCCTTGGATATCCTCTTCACGTACTGGCCTTGGAAGATGTTTATAAAGTTGTCTGCAGGATACCATTATCTGTTCCAACAGTCGCTAAAATGGTGCAGAGAAATATAGGTTCTCTGCGGATATGAGAGGTCTCTTTTCTCATTTCTGCTGACTCAGCTGTGGTCTCCCCAGATGGCTGCTGAAATAAAAAGTTCTTGGCTTCGTCTAGTCCAGTATCCCCTGATAAAGAGGGGAAAAGGGTTAAATCTTTCAGAAAATGGAAGTCTTTGCCTAGTAAATGAGCTTTTAGAAATGTAAAATTATTAAGGCTATATGTGGAAATTTATTTCACAGTGTGAGTGCAGTTTGGATGAATTTGCTGCATCCATACCTGCAGAGCAAAAGTATTATATGATTAGAATTGCTTCTAATTTCACTCAGGTTTAGAAATATCCTTTGGGAGATGTGCTTGAATGTGCAGCTACAGTCTCCAGAAATGCTACTTCGTCTGTTGTATTAAGGCGGTATGCTTCATTATGTAATCAGAACTTCTCTGGTGATAAAAGCCATAATTTTAAATGCACCTTTAAGTTCTGAATTGGTGCTAGAGCCCTCTGTTACACAGATTCTCATGCAGTGGGAAAACAGAGGCAAATAAATGCATGGGGTATCTAGGATGTTTCATGCACCCAAGTTCTCTACAAACAAGACGTCCTTCTGCAAGGGGAGAACAGAAAAAAAAATCCCAGCCAAACAAAAGTCAGAGATTTAAAAGAAAGGGCAGGAAATAATTCTTTGAAACCAAAAAGAAGTTCCTTTCTAAATAAGGATCAACCCCCATGCAAAGGAATGACTATGCCGAGTCACAGATCACCCCTCCCCTTGTTCTTCCTTCTCTTCTTCCTTCCCCTAGGATCTCTCTCAACCCTGTAGCCAGGCCACAAATAGTCTCTGACAAATGGTTTCTGGAATAATTTAGAAAGGATACACTTAGCAGTAGGGAGAAAATCCTCCTTTTTCAGAGGAATTTCCTCACACCTGCCAGACCATACAGAGCTGTTTCCTCCAGTGCTGGTGTAATCAGGGGTCATAAAGCAAGTGACTGTACTATTCAAAGGCAAAGATTTTAGTCAAGATTTTTTATTTATTTATTTTTAATACCAAAATGAGAGCACTCCTGGAAACCTGTCTTAGGTTTAATCTTTTTAAACACCTTTGTAAAAGTTCTAAAATTTAAAATGCTCACCTTACAGTTAGTCCTAGCATTCCTTCCTGAACATTGTTTCATGGTGACTCTGGATCTCAAGGATGTTTATCATCATATTCTTATTGCTTCCAGTTTCAGGACATTTTTGAAATTTGCTGTGTATGATTTACATTGCCAATTTTCTGCATTGTGCTTTGGGTTTCCTATTGCACATCAAATGTTTAAAAATGATTGTTTCCTGTAGTTGCCTATTGCAGAAAGCTTAGCATCCACATTTTTACTTATTTAGACGATCCAAAAATTGAGAGTCTGCACAAACCAAACCAATAAAATCGACCAAAGTGCAAAAAAATAGAGCGTAGAGTAGACCACAGTTGAAAAATTTAATTCAAATCCACATGTACATGAAAGCGGACCAAATAACTCGCAATACACATAAAGCATGAATGCCTTCACCACAATACCTAGCGTTTTCATCTCTTTTAACATAGACTTCATCAGATGACCAGTGTATTCAATTCCACCTATTATTTATATAAAATCTAGTAATTAGATAATTAGAAAGCCTATTAGAAGCTGACTTATTTAGATGACTTGGTGATTTGTGCAGATTCTATATCCAGGTGCTTAGATTCCTTAAACAATGTAGCATTCCTCCTTTCCCACCTGGGCTTTGAATTGAACATTCACAAGTCTTTCCTCACACCTTCTCAACAAATTATTTCCTGGAGTGCTGGATAGACACAGAAAACAGTTCTGACTTATCAGGACATTTTTTGGATTTCTGTCTTCTAGACATGGTGTAGCAAGAGAGTTCCTTAACTAGGTCTCATGGCATCAATTATCCTCATGTTACCACTAGCCAACTACAAATGAAAAAAAAAAATAATGTGTTGGACCCATTACCTTCATCCCTTAGATTTTCTAGTTGACACCAAGTCTAGTCTCCACTCCACTGCAGTGGCAGAGACATCAACTGTCTCTGAACCCAGGACTTTCTTTCTGTCCTCAGACCCAGTCTAATCTGTCTAGGTGGACAATTCAAAGTTTGTGTGGGATGCAGTGCCCGTGGGAGTTCAAGTGCAAGGCTTGTGGGGTCCTCAGGGCACATAAAAAAACATAAAGTTAAAGGAGATGTTGGCAGTGATTTATGGCTTAAAAGTTTTTCACCACTTATGGACACCACTACTGTGATGTGGTACCTGAAGAAGCAAGGAGGTGCAAGATCATGCCCTCTTTGAAGAGGTTGGAACATACTGGAGAAAACTGGCAAAGGAACAAAGCTGTTGGGAGCAAATTAGAGAAGGAAATGTTACACAATGGGAAGAGGCCAAGAATTAATTTGGACTGCAAGCTACAGATTGCCTTCCTATCAAGGATTGATATCATAATATAGGTAATGAGAAAGAAATAGGAGGATCCTAAGTGAAAGACCAGCACTGGTAAGAGTTTTTTTTATCAAATCTAGAATAGAAACTGCTGTTAAAAAAAGAATAATTAGGAGGACATGTAAAACACTGCATGACAACTATAGGAATCAAGCAGAGAAGGTTATAAAGGATCAAGAAGAGAGACTGGTTATGCAATTCACAAAGAAACAATGGGAGGATATATGAATGGCTCCCAAATATACAACAAAGTCTAGAAGATTTAAGACCTTGCTTGGAAGTGTTTGCATAGGTATTTTAAACTCTAAGCAGAATCCAAAACATTTGTTTTCTCAGGTAAGTTGCAAATGTTTATTGTGATGGGAAAGAAAGAGATAATTTGGAATTGGCAAACTTTAAAAATTCCTTGCAGACTACCCTGTCAGAAAAACTGGGTGAGCAAACTGGTATAACTAAGGAAATATTTGTGAACTATGATACAGAATCTATATTTGCTTAAACATAGTAAGGCCTAGGTGAGTTTAATTTTGATGGCTGCCAACAAAGTAATTACTAGAAAATGGAAATCAAAGTCTAAACCAACTGTACTAGAAGTAGTGAATATAGTAATAGAGATAAAAGATCTGGAAGTGGGAACTCTAGAAAAGAGTAGGAGCAAACTACATAGAAAAAAATGGGTACTGTGGGAATAATACATGCAGAATAATATTTTAGAGGATGAATGAGGTTTAAGAGAAGGCAGGAATTGAATGACCTTTATAATGTTTGACTGACAATGATGGCATAGATTATAATTGATGTATAATGTTTGCAACTGAAAATATGTTTTCAAAATCAGTATGGTTTGTTTTTATTTATATAACTGTATGATTGCCTATGTCATAAGTGATAATTCAATAAAGATGTTTCTTGTTTAAAAAAAAGATAATACCCTCTTTGCCAGTTGGCAATGATGATTTCTGAGATGGCTCTACAGCATTCTCTGATTCTTCAATCCTCATACATTAGGTAAGAGCAAATCACAGAGGCAGACTAAGTAGATTCTGGACCAACTGTCATGAGTGTTATCTCCATGTAGAGGCCTACCAGGACTTGATCCAGATGTGGGGCACACCTCAATTAGATTTGTTTGCCTCCTCAAAACAGACAACTGAAAATTTCTGCTCACAGCGTCCTTGCAGCCATGTTTGGAAGATAGATATTCTCTCATTCCCATGATTGGGAATGTTCCTGTATGCATTTCCACATTTTCCAGTTATTCCTGAGGTACTTCTAAAGATTCAGAAATAATTTCCAAAGATTATTGTGGTAAGCCCTTTTGGTCCCTGAAAAGTTGGTTCTCCCTTTTAATGGAATTGGCCAAGGGCAATTACCACAAGCTTCTTCACGGACTGGGTCTGCATATACAGCATGAAGGGCAAATGGAATATCCCAGCTTAGAGCAATTGCAACTGGCAGCCTGGATGATTTTGTTTTGATACCTTTTAGGCACTTGTTCCATTAGGATGTGCAACAGGTATTTAAGGAGCTAAGAAAACCTGCAACAAGGAAATCTTGTACTTTCAAGTCGTACAGATTTTCTAGGTGTTGCCTATCCAGTAACAGAGATCCTAAAAGGGATTGAACCCCTCTGGGTTTGAAATTTTGTGTGAGATGGTTTATCATATGCTTCTATCAAAGTGTATATTTTGACCATCTCAGTTTGTCTGCTCACAGATCCTACGCTTTCATCACTTTTTGTGGTCAAACAGTTTATAAAAAGGCGTTGCTTGTGAGACCTCTTGAAAGCAAATTCCTCCTCCATGGGATCCCAATTTTGTTCTTGAAAAAATTACCTTATCTACTTTTCAACCTGCATCTCAGTCTGATTTACAGTTTATTTCTTGGAAGATTGTTTCACTTAGTGCTTTGTCATCTGCAAGGTGAGCCTCTGAGCTATAAGCTCTCATAGTGGGCCAACCGTATCCACTTTTTACTCATTAATCCAACATTGATGCCTAAATTTGTTTCTAAACCTACTTTGAACCATGCCATCAATCTCCCAGTGTTCTATTAAAGTCCAAAAAATAATGGTGAAATGATTCTACATCCCTAGGATGCACAGACATACTAAATTGAAATCAAATAGGGTTGTCCCACCATGACAGCTTGCAGCTCAGAGGTTCCAAGACAACTGTGATGATGTGAGGTATTGTCAGTTATGCCAGGAGAAATAGGGCAGTGGATGTGTAACATATGGCAGTATAGCTAGCTAGAGTTTTGTAAAGAATTATATTTGTATATCAAACTTATTTGTACAGGTGCTTGTGATGAAAATGTATTTGTTAAGCTGCTTCTGTTAAAAATGTGCCAACAGTGGGTCCTGCTGGATAGGAAAGAAATACACCTGTATGTCAGACTGTATTGTAACTATTGAAATAAATTTAGTGTAACTGAGGATACTGGAAGAGAAGAGAATAATCTCAGTCCGGCTAACTTTGAAAAATAGTCTGAAATTAAATTACCTGGTTTAGGCCATACAGTTTGTATCTTACAGATCTGACTGCAGCCAGAGACAAATTGTGAAAATCAGGACTAAATATCCTGTTGTATTGTCCTTAAGGGTGAACTAACTGCTACCCTGGAAGAGTAGTCATTTTTAAAATGGTTTTATAGCTTCCAGATGCTATAACACATTTTAGCAAAGCTCTATGTGTGTGTATTGTAATACATATGTGCAAGATTCTGGCTTAGTCATACCTCTCCACCTCTATGTACAAGAAATCTGGACAAAAGCCTGACAATATGGGGGAGGGGGGGGCAAAGGCCCAAAATAGGGACATATTTTAAATATTATTTTTATAAATGTAGAAGGTTGTAGAGTAACAGAGTTTGTTTTAACATAATTTTCTGAAGGATTTGAAGTCTAAAACTCAAATGTATATCATTATTTAGTGACTTCAATCCTCAGTTCATCGTTCTGATTTGCCAGAAAACTGCAGAATATATGAGGAACAGACCAGAAATATGAGTCAAAAATCTGGGCATTCTGCAAAAATCTGGACAATTGAGAGGTTCAGGCTCAGTGTCTAGTAAATGGCATAGTGTGGAAACCAGAAGTCAGATGATCAGATGTGTGTGATGTCATTCTGTAAACCAGCACTGAAATGATGTTTTAATGCTAGATATGACAGAAGTCTCAGGGCAGTGTGTTTGTGAAACCTGACAAAGAAGGACCCCTCACCCACGTTATATTGCTTTGCTCTAGTAAGTGAACTAGGGAACAGTAATTCTTTAATCAGTCAGGAAGCTATAATGGGATTAATTAAGTATTATTTTTCTGTATCTGTGTAAACCTTTCCATCTGTGTTATTGTTAATCTTTCCTCCATAACCTAATTCAATGTGGACAATTGGATGGGAAATCAGAAATTCATCCCTGGTTTGCCACCTATGTCTCTAATGGACACAGGTAACCTGTAAATGGTTCATCTCCCAGGGCTATGCTTACACTTATCAATGGTATCAGAAACTGGCAGAGATTTGGGATGCATGGCTAGGCTTAAAAAGGCCCTTGTGGACATTAGCCTAGTAAACACATATGAAGCTGTAATTGAAACTTTGATGTTTATTGTAAATAGATATTTAGTATTTTCATGTACTTTTAGTACTTATTATTGAATATATTTAAAATTTTCATTGTGGTTGATCTTTTAGAGAATGTTTTAACCTTTGAGAGTACTTATATTTGCTTGTGACACTGTGGCCACTCCTGAAAGCCTTGCTGCATTGGTCAAACACTACCATTTGTATTAGTATTAATTTTAGTGAGTATAATTGGGTACCCTTACAAAAGCCTTAGAGAAGCTGGCTTTTGAGTGTTCTGGTGGCAGTACCTACCTTATAGTCTGGGCAGAGTGGACATAGCTGGTAAATCTGTGCCAGCCTTTCCCAGGGTGTGTGTGTGTGTGTGTGTGTGTGTGTGTGTGTGTGTGTGTGTGTGTGTGTGTGTGTGTGTGTGTGTGTGTGTGTGTGTGTGTATGTGTGTGTGTGTGTGTGTGTGTGTGTGCACGCACATGTGCACGTTTGTGTGTGAAAATCAAATCCATGGAATGTGTGTATCAGCTACTTGGAGCAGGGACACAGAGCACTTGTTTCAGAAACAGGGTGGTGGAGGACTTGGCTTGGAACACTCAGCTGAGGACTCAACTCTACAGCTGTGTCAGTGGGGGTCTTATGTGAGGCCTGGATAGAGAGAGGGAAACCCAGCCCCACCATGACTGAGTGTGCTCCCTGTGTGTTCTTAAGGGAAATTGTAAGTGGTGCAAGGAGCTGCATCTGGAAATACTGTGTGTATCTATTTTTGTTCCAAGTGACTGTCCCTCACTGGTGTCACTGGTGAGGATTAATGCTCCTTGATTCCTGGCACAGAGGAGGGATGTTACATATTGGTCAGCAGTGGTGGGATATTAATTGAACTTCCGTAAATTGTAGGTGGTTGTCACTGAAGGTGTTTGTACTCTCAGCAGCCACAAGGTAAACATACAGTGTTTCATTTTCACAACAGGTTTATTTATTTTTTGTTAGTTTAGTTTAGTCAGCGAAAGCAGTTAAAGATGTCAGCAGAGGATTATGGCAAGCTGACAAAGAATCCGTTGACCAAGGTGTGCGAAGCCAAAGGACAAGTGCATGCTGACCTGACTAAAGAGGAAATTATTTCAGCCTTAATCACAGCTGTGGCATGGTTAGGCAGCCAGGAAGACAACCAGTCTGGTTATTGGGATTTGCAGCCGTCAGAAACAAGACAGTTCACATTTTCCTCAGAGGGCTTAAAATCTATCTGCTGTTAAAGAGACTTGAACTGGAGGCCAAATGTTTGGAATTAGAATCAGCAGAGAGACTGCAGGGTTTGGAGGTTGAAGAAAATGTGAGACTGTGGCATTTGGAGGCTGAAGAAAATGAGAAACTGCAGCAGGCAAAACATTTGGAAATAGAATCAGCAGAGAGACCGCAGTATTTGGAGGCTGAAGAAAATGAGAAACAGTACAAACATGAGAGGGAGATGCTGACTCTTTGTCAGGGTCATGGAGGTAATGGGGAAGGGAATAACCAAAACCTCAGAAGCAATAAATGTTAGTAAATTTTTTTCCACAGTTTACAAAGGGTGATAATTTTGATAGTTTTATTCATATATGTAAGAGTATGTAAACAGTATAGTGTTGACTAAGGGCTCTGGATATGGTTTCTAACCCTCTTGATCCATGGTAAAGCTGTTACTGCTGTTTCTAAATTGTCTGATACTGATTGTTTAAACTATGATAAAGTTAAACAATGCGTATTGGACTGTTTTAAATTAGCACCTGAAGCTTACAGAAAAAAGTTTTGTGAGCATAGACACAAAGCAGATGAAAGTAGATGTGATTATATTGCTGAGTTAAGCGCTTATTTTCCTAGGTGGGTGAGTGGGTGTCAGGTCACCACTTTTGAAAGGCTGGCAGACCTTTAGGTGAGGGAACAAGCCCTTAGCACTTTGCTTGAGGATATGAGAATCTGGTTGGCAGACCATGAGTGTAACTCTGCAGGTGAGCAGGGGAAAAAAGGGGATCTCTACTTAGCAAGCAGGGGATAACCAGTGCTGCATATGTAATCAGTGGGGTCATGTGGCATACAGATTTCCACAGAAGCAAGGTGAGGAATGTGATGACCCACCACTGGACCAGTAATCAAGGAGCCTCAATCCTTGGCAACAGTGGAGGATGTTCACTGAGAGGATGACAAGTACACACACAGTATTTCCAAATGTAGATCTCTGCATCAAGTGCAAGTTTCCTTAAGAGCACACATTGACCATAGTCAGTCCGGGGCTGGTTCCTCCCTCTTTCTCCAGATCCCCAATAAGACTCCCCACTGGCACAGCTATAGAGTTGAGATCTCAGCTGAGTGACCAAGCCAGCGATTTGTGTCCCTGCCCAAGTAGCTGACATACATATTCTTTGAGGTTTGATTTACACACACACACACACACACACACACACACACACACACACACACACACACACACACCTGAGAGAGACTGGCACAGGTTTACTAGCTATGCCCCCTTCTGCCCAGACTATAAGGTAGTTACTACTGCCACCAGTCAAATCCTTATCAGCTACTTTAAGGCTCTTCCAAGGGTACCCAATATACTGAGAGACATTAATATTAATACAAATGGTAGTCTGATGAAGAGCAAGGCTATTAGGAGTGGCATAAATATGCAAGTACTCTCAAAACTAATATATTTCTACACAGATAAGCCAGGCCTATATTAAAACAATGAAAAACCAAAAATCTCGAATACTCGGATGAGCGAAAACATAGGTAATCGAAATCACTATTGTGGGGGGCTGTGCCCCCCACACCCCCTCTAAATTATATTCCAACTCTGAGATCGCACTACAGTGGGGAAAGGGCAAATTTTCCAATCTTCACTTTACCGCAATCTCACAATATCGATTTCAGTTACCTGTGTTTTCGCTCATCCGAGCGTTCGAGATTTTGATTTTTCGTCATTCTGATAGGAACCCGATCAGCCACAGTAAAATATTTAAATATATTTAATAATAAATAATACAAGAACAAGCAAATACTCAGTATATAGTCACAGTGACATCAGGAGTTCAAAATCACAGAAAGTATTTAAAACAACATTGCAGGACAGTCTCAAATAAAGAAAGAAAAATATCTAAACTAAGCTTCACTATGTTCCTGACTGTATCTAAGAGAGTTTTACTGTTCCCTAGAAACTTACTTCAGTAGAGCAAAGTAGATGTGTGGTGAATGGATCTTGTTATTGACAGGTCCAAGATATAATTCAGAATGCTCTGTCTCTCTAAGAGACTTCTCATATGAATATCTCAAATATCACTGCTGGGGTAGCTTGCAGAATGGCATCATTTCTTGTCATCTAACTGTATCCCAGGTGAAACCTCCACTGCTGGAAGCTGGCAATATTTAGCATCTACCTGTGAAAATACATAGACCTCAGATCTTTGGCAGATGCATAAAACAAATGCATTCCTTCTTACTTTCAGAGGTAGTAAATAGTTCACTCCGAAGACAATACAGAAAGTGTCTCAGCACAGACAGTGTCTCTAGCTCCATTGAAAACTGAAAGATACCATATTTTATTGCATAGCCATAAAGTAATTTAATTTCAGTTATTATTCTGAAGTTAACCTCCTGTATTCCAGTTTTCACTGTAAAATATATACATTCAAACAGTTACAATAGCACATGTACATTTCTGTTCTTTTCCAGCAGGGCACAATGTGGTTACATTTTAAGCACAAGCACTTTATAAAATACCTTTATAACACACATGTCCATACAGACAGTTTGACAAACACATGACATACAGATCTAATACTATTGTAACACAAGCATGTTGTATAAATCATGTTGATATTCACAAATGGTATATAATTATTTACAAAATTCGAGATAGCTGTGCTGACAGTATCCCCTTTGTCACAGAGAAGAAAAGGTGGGGGAGCCAGCAAGTGGGAATAACAGTATGCCAGTGGTAAGATGTCTGGAGACAACAGGGGTACCTAACTGTCACTGGAGCTTATATCCTATCTTAGTGGATGGAAAACAGACCACTACTAAGAGAGACGCAGCCTCTGACATAACCATTGTAAAGCCTGCAGTGGTTAAAGAGGAGCAGTACTTGGTTTTGCAGTCCACTCCAGTCTAAGCTTTAGGAGGGACCCCATTCCAGATACCTTTGGCCAGGGTTCACCTTGACTGGGAGAGTGGACAAGGAAGCAAGCAATTATGTGTGTTTGATGATATCCCTGCAAATGTCTTAATAGGGAATGATTTTGATGATGTAGTACCTTGTCTGCATGTAGTTACATGCAGTCAGGCTTGAAGACAGGCATGTGGGTCTGGTAGCCTGGGTGAGACCCAGACAGACCCCACACCTGAAGCCTCAGCTGGTGAGGTGGCTATTTCAGGGAGAGAGCTACACTGTAGCAGCGAGCCTGAAGGTGAGCCACAGCTACTGGCAGGTACTGATCTTCCCCTGGACAGAGTGCCTACAAGGGCAGACGTGAGTGGTAGTACCCAGGCTGAGGCACCACTGTCAGAAGATAACAGAGTTCCTGTGGCAGGGGAGCTGGGAAGGGTCAGAAAGATAGAGCTGAGACAGGCTCAGCTCTCAGACCCTACACAAAGATGCTTAAGGGGGATAGCTAGGGAGGTACCTGATTCTCAAGGAAAAGGGTAGTCTATATACTGGAACAAAGGGTTACTATATACGGAGTGGACCCATGAAGAGGGCTAGATGGTGAGGCAATAAAGCAGTTGGTAGTGCCTAGAACTTACCATTTGGCACTTCTAGCCATAGCCCATGATATTCCTTTTGCAGGTATATGGGTATAAAGCATACAAAGAGACATATTATGCAGAACTTTTTTTGGCTTGGGTTTGCAAGGGATGCAACAGGCTACTGCAGGACCTATGAGCAGTGCCAAAAAGTAGGTAAGGCAGAAGATAAGATTAAAGCTCCTTTTATGCCTTTGCCTGTGATTGAGGAGCAATTACAGAGGGTAGCTATGGATATTGTGGAACCTCTGAGTACCCCAAATTAAACAGGGAAGAAGAATATCCTGGTGGTAGTAGATTATGCTAGTAGATACCCTGAGGTGGTGGTTCTGTCCTCCATGGAGGTAGAGAAGGTGACAAATGCTTTGTTAGAGATTTTCAGCAGGGTAAGTTTCCTGAGAGAAATACTGACTGACAGAGGTGCCAATTTCATGTCAGACCTACTGGGTTGTCTGTGGGAGCACTGTGGGGTGAAACACCTAAAGACTACCACTACTACCCCAGACTAATGGTCTTGTGGAGAGGTTAAACTCTATCCTAAAGACCATGCTACAGGCATTTGCAGACCAGTTTAAGAGAGAGTTGGACAAATATTTACCCCAACTGCTGTTTTCATACAGACAAATACCCCAGAAATCCACAGTTTTTTCACCCTCTAAGTTGCTGTATGAGCATAGGGTGAGGGGGTCTTTAGATTTGATTTGTGATGAGTAGGAGGGTAAGTGTTAATCTCACAAGGAGTCTGTTATGGCAGAAGTCCTAAGCCTCAGGACAAGGCTTAGGTTGCTCATGGGCTTGGCCCAGGAGAACCTGGAGGGAGCCCAACAGCAGAAAAAGGGCTGATATGACAGGAATGTTCGAGTCTGAGCGTATGCTGTGGGACATCAGGTTATGCTTCTCATTGCTATCAGACACAATAAGCTGCAGACAGCTTGGGAGGGACCCTTCAAAGTGGTAAGGAAAGTCAGTGATTTTAACTACATGGTAAACCTGCTAGGCAGGAGGTGAGGCAGAAATTGTATCATGAAAACATGATGAAGCCTTGCCATGATAGGGAGGCTCTGGTGCAGAGTATTTGCAGTGGATGGCAGGAGGAGTCTTAGGGGATCTATGGTTACATCGAGCCAGCCAGTGAAATGCCGAGTTACTAAGGTAGAGCCTAGTGTTGCAGGCATATGACATGACACTGCAGCACTGTAGTGGGGTCAGCAATGCCAATGCAGATGGGTTCTGAAGACACGGTATGGGTTATTGTATCCCAGACAGGCTGTCTTCTATCAAGTAATGTTTCTCCAGGGTCAGTTGAGAAACTAGCTTGAGTCTTCAAAGGGGAGAAATGCGATGATGTGAGGTATTGCCAGCTACGCCAGAAGAAGTAGGGCAGTGGATGTGTAACATATGCCAGTATAGCCAGCTGGAATTTTGTAAAGAATTATATGGCATTTGTATATCAAACTGATTTGTACAGGTGCCTGTGTTGAAAATGTATTTGTAAATCTGCTTGTGTTAAATGTGTACCAACAGTCAGTCCTGCTGGACAGAAAAGAAATATGCCTGCATGTCAGACTGTATTGTAACTGTTGAAATAAATATATTGTCACAGAGGATACTGGAAGAGAAGAAGTTAATCTCAGTCCAGCTAACTTTGAAAAAAATAGCCTGAAATTAAATTGCTTGGTTTAGGTCATAAAATTGTATCTTACAGTTCTAGTTGTAGCCAGAGACAAAAAATGTCTGTGAAAACCAGGGCTAGGAATCATACGGCATTGTCTTTAGGGGTGAACTAATTGCTACCTTGGAAGGGTGGAAGTTTTTGAAATGGTTTTATAGCTTCCAGATGCTATAACACATTTTAGTAAAGCTCTAAGTGTGTATATGGTAACACATATGTGCAAGATTCTGTCTCATTTCTAGTAAATGGGGGTAGTGTGGGAACCAGAAGTCAGATGGCCAGATGTGTATCATGTCATTCCATAAGTCAGCAATGAAATGATGTTTTATTTATGTATTTATTTACATTTGTTGACCGGGAATGTCTGACTGGACGTAGGTCCATTTTCCGCGGAGGCCCGGGTAGAAAAGCTCCACAGTTAAAATAAAGAGACAGTAGTTACATTGGATTACACAGCAATTAACAATATAACATAGCAATTACTTACAACATATTTACAGATGAAGAACTTAGTACATCAGTAGACAACTATAATCTTTATCTGTGAAGTACACAACAGACATTAACAAATGTTACAATAAGAAGTTCCTGCTGTATAATAAGTACTAGGCTTATGAGCATCTGAGCTTGCTATAATCAAGGTAGTTAGTGGAGTAGAAAGAAAGGTAGCGGTTGGATGGGGTGGGTGATTTTAGAGTGGGAGTTGAAAGGGCATAGCCAGCATGTTTTTAGGTGCACTTTTAGTAAAGTTTTGAAGTGGGTGCATGATGGTACGGAGGTAATTGTGGGTGGGAGGGAGTTCCATAATTTGGCTATGGTGCAAGAGAAAAGTGCTTCACCAGCAGAATTATTTGTTTTAGTGATCTGCAAGTGATTTTTGTTGCTGGATCTTAGTGGTCTGGTGATGCAATAGGGTTGGAGTAGATTCTGGAGGGATGGGACATTTAGTGGATGGTTTACTAGTTTGTGGGCGAGTGAGAGTTGATACCATTGAAGGAGGTGAGGGAGTTCAAGCCAGCCCAGTTCAGCAAGTGAGAGACAGTGGTGACTACGGTAGGATGCCCCTGTGGTGAATTTGGTGATTTTGTTTGTTTTAATACTAAATGAGACAGAAGTCTCAGGGCAGTGCATTTGTGAAACCCGACAAAGAATGACCCCTCACCCACATTGTCTTGCCTTGCTCTAGTAAGTGAACTAGGGAACAGCAATTCTTTAATCAGTCAGGAAAATATAGTGAAGTCAGTTAAGTATTGTTTTTTTTTGTATCTGTATGAACTTTTCAATCTGTTTTATTTTTAATATTTCTTGTGAATGAAACTCTGGTGTTTGTTATAAATAGATATTTAGTATTTTCATGTTATTTTATTATTTATTATTAAGTATGTTTAAACTTTTCATTGTGGCTGGCCTTTTAGAGAATGTTTTAACCTTTGAGAGTACTTATATTTATTTGGTGACACTGTGGCCACTCCTGAAAGCCTTGCTGCATTGGTCAAACACTACCATTTGTATTAGTATTAATTTTACTCAGTATAATTGGGTAACTTTGCAAGAGCCTTAGAGTAGCTAGCTTTGCAGTATTCTGGTGGCAGTACCTACCTTATAGTCTGGGCAGAGGGGGCATAGCTGATAAATCTGTGCCAGCCTTTGCCAGGTGCCTGTGTGAAAATAGCATTTCAAAGATTGTGTGCATCAGCTACTTGGAGCAGGGACACAGAGCACTGGTTTCACACAGAGAGGGTCGTGAAGGACTTGACTTGGAACACTAAGCTGAGTACTCAACTCTACAGCTGTGTCAGTGGGGAGTATGTGGAGCCTGGCTAGAGAGAGAGGGAAACCCAGCCCCAGGACTGAGTGTGCTTTCCTGTGTGCTCTTAAGGTAAAGTGTGCTTGGTGCAGACAGCTGCATCTGGAAATAATGTGTGTATCTATTTTGTTCCAAGTGAACATCCCTCACCAGGGTCAGTGGTGAGGACTGATGCTCCATGATAACTGCCCAGAGGAAGGATGTCACAACTACCACCATCAGAACCCTATTTTTTTCTAGAGTGCAATCAAAAGGCTATTACACGCAGGCCAAACTACATCTTCACCAACTGCCATCACAAACTCAATCCCTATTGCTACCCAATTCAATACACATTTATAGGTTCATAGGTTCATACTAGGCTATCTGCCCTAGGGCATGTATAAGCCTAGCCATAATGTGTTTGGCTTTCGCCACCCATTTTAAATTTATTTTGCTATGCCCTTTTTCGAGGTTAGTATACTGTGCCTCTGTCTAACAGTGATACAGAAGTGATACCCGGGGTAAACCTACGATCTCCCATCCACTCATCAAGATTCCTCTTAAAGAGAGTCAATGAGGGACTCTGCTTAACCTGGACTGGGATTTTATTCCAGAGTGAAGGTAGCCTCTGGGTTATGAATCTGTCCCTCCAGCATGTCCTATTTATTTCAGTGCTGAGGTTCAAGTCTCTCGAGCACGTAGCTCGATGGGATTTGGATTTTCTGAGGTGCAGCATGTCCATTAATTCCGGGTTGGACATGGCTTTATACGACAGGCACAGATCGCCTCTGAACAGGCGGTATGCCACTGAATAGAACTGGAGTTTCTTTAACCGGGCAGCATATGGCATCTGTTTGAGCCCTTTGATCCTCTTGGTGAGGTACTTTTGGGGTCTTTCCAGTTGCTGCAGGTGTCTGGTAAGGTACATCCCAAAAGGGGCATTGTACTCAATTATGGGCCTGATGAGGGATGAGTAAAGAGGCACGATGACCTCCCCCGATCTAGATGTGAATCCCTTCATGATTAGGTGGGCTATATAAAATGTTTTTCTAACCACTTTGGCCATGTGGTTGTCAAATGAGAGATTGCTATCAACTTGGGTCCCCAGGTCCCTAATTACTTCTTCTGTACTTAATGGATTACCACCTATGTGGTAATTTTCATACACTCTGTCCTCTCCCTACTTATCAACAAGCCTCACTATCCCAAACAGTACTAATCTCCACCAAAAGCCTTTCTGGCTCCAACCTGTATCTGCCTCTTCTATCAAAAAGCACTTCCTAAAATTAAAAAAAACTCCACACCAGCTGATGAAAACCTGCTACCAAAATATCTCAGAATCACTGCAGATGGTATAGCATACTCTGTATCCATACTCATAAACCAGTCAATCACAGAAAGCTATGTCAATATCATCTGGAAATAATCCCTCATCACACCTCTATATAAAGTGGAAACATCCACTGACCTATCCATGTACAGCAGAAAAATGCATTAATTCCAACTCTTTTCGTACGTTCGTAACAAAAGTCTCCTTTCCCAAATATCAACATGGTTTCTGACCTCATCACAGCACTAGTACTGCTCTGCTCAGTTTTACTGAAATCATAAACTCTAACAGAAATACAGCAGCCTAGTAGTCTTCCTGTTCTTAGACATGTCAAAAGCATTCAGTACAGTTTCACAACAATGACTGCTCCATGAACTTTTCTCCCTAGAGCCCTCTGATTCATACCTTAGCTTGTTCCACAGCTATCATGCCAATAGACTCCACGCTGTAAAACTGAAATGAGATATCTCCCCCTTTCTATCTGTCTCTGTTGTCAAACCTCAGGGATCTATTCTGAGTCCTTTACTATTCAAAATATTCACTAAAAATCTTCACAAAGCTAGGAGTGAAGGCTCCATAGTACAATACGCAGATCATTCCATGCTTATATGCTCTGCACGAAGTCTACTGCTACACCAGAAGATGACCCAAGATTCCTTATCCTCATTTGAGGCTTGGCTAGATGACTACTGTCTACTTTTATATGTTAACAAATTATACTATTTTTACCCAAATTTCTGTCAGCACAGAAACAATCATTTACTATCAAATCAGCAAACAATAACTCAAATGAAACAGTTTCCAACACAAATCTTCGTGGGGTCTTAATTGAAAATAACTTAAAATATGATCAATACATCACTTAAGCCATCAAGAAAACTCATCAAAATTTGAACTTCCTCTACAGAATCAAACCCTTTCTCACACACTTCTCTATGAATTCTTTAGCAACATCTTATCTCCACCCTTCACGTCTCCATGCAGCACCCATTCTGACTAAGTTTCACTCAATCTAATAAAAATAAACTGGAGGATTACTATAATAAAATAGCTAAGTTTGCATCCAGCTTACCAAGCCATTCATACCACCACTGAGCACTGAAATACACTGGCTCAAACTACCTAATTACCTTAGCTACCCCCAACTGTTTAGTGCCCACAAAATTATACACAAATTTGACAGCTGCCCATCACCACAAAATATCTTCAAGCACTAATTTCCTCCTAGTTTGCTAGTGTACAGACAACTAAAAAACCTAACAAAACAACTTACCACCAAAGATAAGAAATCACACTAGTCAGTCAATCAAAACATACATGCTGTTAATCCAAAATTAGTCTGTTAAATCCAGGACAAGCTACACTGCCAACACCAAACACAAGGAAGCAAAATGATACAATAGCAAACCAATTCAGTGCCCACTTTATACCGACAGTAGAGTCATTAACCAGCCAGGCAATTAATCAAGCTCTTAAGGCCCCTTTTCAGTCATTTAAACTCTGTCAACATTTCTCCTTCCAATTGGTTTCCACAGGTACCAAAAAGAAATACTCCAAAAACTTAAAGACTATTACAACTGCCCAGGACAAACCACCTGGCAAATATTCTAAAATGACAGCTGAGGCTATTGCATATCCAGTTTTAATTCTGATAAACTGATCCAATATCTGAAAATAAACACCCTCCCTTTGTAAAAAAAATCATTCTTTATTCTACTGCACAAGGATGGAATCAATGCAGATATTTCAGGTGAGAGACCAGTTCCCATTTTATCTCCTTGATCAAAAATATTAAAAAAAAGTGTCTTATTAACTGTCTAATAGATAAACAGCTTCTGTTTTCAAGTCAACAAAGCTTCTGTCCTTGTCATAGACTACTGCTTTGCAGAATTTTGTTAATCCTGTGAAGACCCACAGAAACATTGCAGACCTAGTCTCCATAAAACACACAAAAGGAAAGTAGAAGCACGCTGACACAATAAACGGCACGGACTTTTTAATAAACGTAAGTGCTTTCAGCTAAGCAAATGCTCAGCCTTCATCAGACAAAAACCAATTAACACAGCTTGGTTTTTATACATAAAACCTACATCTATAAGTGGCTAAACAGCCAATCACATTACTAAATTGATACAGGATATTCCTATCTCTTTTAATTAGCTAGAACAACTTCTTACAAGCCTATGTTAATCATCTGTTGAGTTACTACTCCACTAAACAACTTGATGAGTGCCTTATTTAAAAACAAATATTAAAAAACACATTTTTTAAAAAACACACAATAACCATAACTGAAGACATAACAATTTCAATTAAATTGCCTAAGGCTTTTACCAATCCTAAATCTAAAATATTTTGAAAGTGGAAATCTCACTTTCTTACAACTAATAATTATTACCCCCCCCATTTACAAACTGGATAAATTATTAACCACTAATGCTTATCTAAGGAGAGATTTAAGCTTAAGAATACACTTAATGGAGACATAGTCGTTCAAACCTGGAAGCAAATGTGCACATGTTCTAATCTGCCATAATACCTCTTGCTCTTCTAAATGTAGCTGCCAGGGCCCTCCCCTTATGTCATTTTTGATGTGATGTACTACACTGAAAGTGAAACAGTGGTCAGGGAATTCTAACACATGCCTGGCAAGTGCATTTGTGAGGTCCTTCCTATCTATAGCATACAGGTGCTCGTAAATTCTTTTCTTTATTTTTCTCTCCGTTTTGCCAATATAGAAGGAAGGACATTTTTCACATAGAGCCACATATATCACACCATTGGTGTCACAATTGTAATTACCCTTAATGAAATAGTTTTTACTGTTGATATACACTTTGTTACCAACATGGATGAACTTACATTGAGGGCACAAACCACATTTACGCATTCCTACAATTTTATTTTGAATTTTAGATTTAACCGTAACCGTTTCAACTAGATTTTTAAGATTAACACCCCTACGGTATGTAAATTCTGGATGTGTCCCAAGAACCTTAACCAGAGCCCTATCCTCAAGTATGATATTCCAGTTTTTAGCCACTATTTCTCTGATAGCTTTACAGTCCACACTGAAAGGGAACAAAAAGTTGATTCTAGAATGTACAGTGGAATCCCTCTTAGAGGTGTCCTTACCCGATCTACTCATTAAGCCACCCACCAACAGTGGAGTAAAGTGGCCATTAGCCCTTTTAACCTGTACTTCATCCATCATCTCTTTTATGAGGCTATCAGGATAGCCTCGAGCCAGAAACATTTTACTGATTTTGTTACATTCCATCAGAAAGTCATTATCATCTGAAATCATTCTAGCAGCTCTGACAAGTTGCCCTTTAACTACACTCCTTTTTTGATGAAAGGGGTGACAACTAGAAAAATGCAAATAGCTGTTAGAATGGGTTGGCTTTCTGTAAATTAAAGATTTAAATTTGTTGTTGATTTTATCCTTACAGATTTTTACATCTAAAAAACTCATTTCATCCACTCCAATAGTGTACGTGAATTCTAAGAAGTTGGTCATTCCAGAAATATTGTCTATAAATTGTGAAATAAGATTTGGCAGACCCTTCCAGATAAAACACATGTCATCTTGGTATCTAGTGTACCAAGTGACATGTTGTTGATACAGTTCACTATTGAACAAATAATTGCGTTCCCAAAAAGCCATCACACTGTTAGCAAAACTACACCCACAGGGAGATCCCATGGCAATCCCTGTACTCTGGAGAAAAAACTGGTCCTTAAAAATTAAAAAGTTATTTGCCAGGACCAAGTCCAATAATGTTTCTACTAAGTACATCTGACCATTAGTGGCCCTCTTGGTCACCATAAAATTCCTTGTCCAGTCAATGCCTAGTTGATGAGGTATCACTGTATACAGATCTTTAACATCCACAATCAGGAAGACCAAGTCTACATGGTATTCAATTTTATTAAAATTCTCCAAAAAGTCCCAGGAATCTTTACAAATCTGTGGTTCCCCCTGGATGTATGGTTTAAGAATACCATCGATGTACTTGGCACAAGCATAAGTAATAGAACCCCGCCCATCAACTATAGGCCTCAATGGGGGATCTATTAAATCTTTATGAATTTTGGGTGTGCCAAAAATCGTGGGAACCTTAGGTGCTGGCATTGACAAGTATTGAAAGGCGTTACAATCAATACTACCTTCAAGGAATAAGTCATCCAGGACACCCCTAATTTTCTTATAGGCTAAATTTAGTTCATTCAAACTAGATTTCAAATAGGTGCCAGACTGTAAATTAGACAACATCTTATTTTCATAAAAGTATTGGTCCATGAACACCAGACCCCCTCCCTTATCTGGTTTCATGACTCTAACTTTACATTCATTAAGGAGTGAGATAAACTCCAGTTCATGTTTGGATATGTTACTTCTCATTCCCAACCCGTGTCTATTGTTGTTAAGTCTGGCCCTAAAATCAATGTCACATACTTTTTCAAAAGTAGTTAGCCCACCAAACAAAGGTGGGTTAAACACACTTGAGACTCTAACTGAATTTAGAAGTGCAGGTGTATTCCCTAGAGATACTGCCAGATTTAGTTTTCGAACATACAATTTGAAATCTATAAGTGTTTTAACAAGGTCACTCCTTTTGTCAGGAATGAACGTCAAACCTTTTGAAAAAAAGTCAATCAGAGGTTGCTCAACAGTTAAAACAGTGTAATTATATATTTTAAAGTCACTATGTTGAGCTGTGAGAATCTCAGGTCCTGTCTCTGAGGAGAATGTCATCTCCTCCGTCGATTCGGTTTTCTCTTTCTCTGTGGTTGTCCCCTGTTGTTCACTCTGACATTGCTGTTGTCCTGTATGTTTCTGTCCCTGGGAAAAACCTGCTCATTGTCAGTATTATCAAGGTCTTGATTTTGGCCATGTCCATTAATGTTATCGTTGTTATTTTGGCCCCTGATGCGTTCACTTCTACGAACAGGGGCTTGTTCATGGTTAATGTTGTTAATTTCAGTGGGGGAAGCTATTTTAGCCCCATCACCACCCTTAGGTAAATGCTGACCTACCATAGGGGGAGGGGGGTACGCTTTATTATTTGCATAGTCTGAAATATCTCTGTCCATTTTACGCTTTTTGTAAAAAACAAGTTTAGAGATGGAAGCCTCAATACTTGAAAATATTCTTAAATAATCATATTTATATCTTACAAAATCGTTATCTTCCACCAAGCTTGCTTCCAAAACCTCTAGTTCCTCTTTTAAATCAATAATCTCTGCTCCATAAAAATTAATCAATGACAGTAGAAATTCAAAACCCTGCTTATCAAAGAGGGTTAACAATTCTTGATGGTATACAGAGTTACTAACCAACCCTGCAGGATAACGCCACTGCCGTAAGCCTTTAGGAACAATTTTCTTTGTGATACATTCCTGTAAGTAAGCTACTTCAAGTTGCAATTTTTTACAACGGAACAGTTTGTGGTCAAAAGAGTTTAACTTGTCAACAAAATTACTCACCACGCGTTCACTGTTCTTAGCTCCCCCTTCTGAATCATTAGAAACTTCAAAGAAGTCTTTTTTGCCCAAAAAGTTAGCCATAGAAGGTAAACCAGCTCCATTGTTCACTCCATTGGCATTTTCAACTGCATCATTCCTTTGAACATTAATCACATCTCCACTATGCCTCCCAGACCTGGTAGTAGCATTATTGTTTGTCTGCCCTGCAGACACATTAGCATTAGCATTGTCTAACAACAAGGAAGTCGGTTGATTCAACAGACGCACGCCAGATAGACCGGTAGAATTAATATTCCCTCTGGAACCCACACCTGCATCTGCGTGGTTCCTCTGAGTACTTGATTCCACCTTTTGCGATAACGCTTCCACCCTGTTTATTAATAAGTTGACAAGAGTGGTTAAATTACCTAAGGCACTCTCTTCCTGTGTGTTATTCGTAACACTAGCCTCTCGCTCCTTATCTTGAGAGAATAACAGCTGTGAGTTAGTCCCATTATGCCCATTCGTATTGCCAGCATCACTGTTTCCACTTGCCATTTCAAAAACTAACGAAACAGAAAAAACTTTAAAAACTGAGTAAAACACACAAAAGGAAAGTAGAAGCACGCTGACACAATAAACGGCACGGACTTTTTAATAAACGTAAGCGCTTTTAGCTAAGCAAATGCTCAGCCTTCATCAGACGAAAAACAGTTAACACAGCTTGGTTTTTATACATAAAACCTACATCTATAAGTGGCTAAACAGCCAATCACATTACTAAATTGATACAGGATATTCCTATCTCTTTTAATTAGCTAGAACAACTTCTTACAAGCCTATGTTAATCATCTGTTGATTTTGAGCAACCTCTGATTGACTTTTTTTCAAAAGGTTTGACGTTCATTCCTGACAAAAGGAGTGACCTTGTTAAAACACTTATAGATTTCAAACTGTATGTTTGAAAACTAAATCTGGCAGTATCTCTAGGGAATACACCTGCACTTCTAAATTCAGTTAGAGTCTCAAGTGTGTTTAACCCACCTTTGTTTGGTGGGCTAACTACTTTTGAAAAAGTATGTGACATTGATTTTAGGGCCACACTTAACAACAATAGACACGGGTTGGGAATGAGAAGTAACACATCCAAACATGAACTGGAGTTTATCTCACTCCTTAATGTATGTAAAGTTAGAGTCATGAAACCAGATAAGGGAGGGGCTCTGGTGTTCATGGACCAATACTTTTATGAAAATAAAATGTTGTCTCATTTACAGTCTGGCACCTATTTGAGATCTAGTTTGAATGAACTAAATCTAGCCTATAAGAAAATTAGGGGTGTCCTGGATGACTTATTCCTTGAAGGTAGTATTGATTGTAACACCTTTCAATACTTGTCAATGCCAGCACCTAAGGTTCCCACGATTTTTGGCACACCCAAAATTCATAAAGATTTAATAGATCCCCCATTGAGGCCTATAGTTGATGGGCGGGGTTCTATTACTTATGCTTGTGCCAAGTACATCGATGGTATTCTTAAACCATACATCCAGGGGGAACCACAGATTTGTAAAGATTCCTGGGACTTTTTGGAGAATTTTAATAAAATTGAATACCATGTAGACTTGGTCTTCCTGATTGTGGATGTTAAAGATCTGTATACAGTGATACCTCATCAACTAGGTATTGACTGGACAAGGAATTTTATGGTGACCAAGAGGGCCACTAATGGTCAGATGTACTTAGTAGAAACATTATTGGACTTGGTCCTGGCAAATAACTTTTAATTTTTAAGGACCAGTTTTTCTCCAGAGTACAGGGATTGCCATGGGATCTCCCTGTGGGTGTAGTTTTGCTAACAGTGTGATGGCTTTTTGGGAACGCAATTATTTGTTCAATAGTGAACTGTATCAACAACATGTCACTTGGTACACTAGATACCAAGATGACATGTGTTTTATCTGGAAGGGTCCGCAAAATCTTATTCCACAATTTATAGACAATATTTCTGGAATGACCAACTTCTTAGAATTCACGTACACTATTGGAGTGGATGAAATGAGTTTTTTAGATGTAAAAATCTGTAAGGATAAAATCAACAACAAATTTAAATCTTTAATTTACAGAAAGCCAACCCATTCTAACAGCTATTTGCATTTTTCTAGTTGTCACCCCTTTCATCAAAAAAGGAGTGTAGTTAAAGGGCAACTTGTCAGAGCTGCTAGAATGATTTCAGATGATAATGACTTTCTGATGGAATGTAACAAAATCAGTAAAATGTTTCTGGCTCGAGGCTATCCTGATAGCCTCATAAAAGAGATGACGGATGAAGTACAGGTTAAAAGGGCTAATGGCCACTTTACTCCACTGTTGGTGGGTGGCTTAATGAGTAGATCGGGTAAGGACACCTCTAAGAGGGATTCTTCTGTACATTCTAGAATCAACTTTTTGTTCACTTTCAGTGTGGACTGTAAAGCTATCAGAGAAATAGTGGCTAAAAACTGGAATATCATATTTGAGGATAGGGCTCTGGTTAAGGTTCTTGGGACACGTCCAGAATTTACATACCGTAGGGGTGTTAATCTTAAAAATCTAGTTGAAACGGCTAAGGTTAAATCTAAAATTCAAAATAAAATTGTAGGAATGCGTAAATGTGGTATGTGCCCTCAATGTAAGTTCATCCATGTTGGTAACAAAGTGTATATCAACAGTAAAAACTATTTCATTAAGGGTAATTACAATTGTGACACCAATGGCATGATATATGTGGCTCTATGTGAAAAATGTCCTTCCTTCTATATTGGCAAAACGGAGAGAAAAATAAAGAAAAGAATTTACGAGCACCTGTATGCTATAGATAGGAAGGACCTCACAAATGCACTTACCAGGCATGTGTTAGAATTCCCTGACCACTGTTTCACTTTCAGTGTAGTACATCACATCAAAAATGACATAAGGGGAGGGCCCTGGCAGCTACATTTAGAAGAGCAAGAGGTATTATGGCAGATTAGAACATGTGCACATTTGCTTCCAGGTTTGAACGACTATGTCTCCATTAAGTGTATTCTTAAGCTTAAAGCTCTCCTTAGATAAGCATTATTGGTTAATAATTTATCCAGTGTGTAAATGGGGGGGGTAATAATTATTAGTTATAAGAAAGTGAGATTTCCACTTTCAAAATATTTTAGATTTAGGATTGGTAAAAGCCTTAGGCAATTTAATTGAAATTGTTATGTCTTCAGTTATGGTTATTGTGTGTTTTTTAAAAAATGTGTTTTTTAATATTTGTTTTTAAATAAGGCACTCATCAAGTTGTTTAGTGGAGTAGTAACTCAACAGATGATTAACATAGGCTTGTAAGAAGTTGTTCTAGCTAATTAAAAGGGATAGGAATATCCTGTATCAATTTAGTAATGTGATTGGCTGTTTAGCCACTTATAGATGTAGGTTGTATGTATAAAAACCAAGCTGTGTTAACTGGTTTTTGTCTGATGAAGGCTGAGCATTTGCTTAGCTGAAAGCGCTTATGTTTATTAAAAAGTCCGTGCCGTTTATTTTGTCAGCATGCTTCTACTTTCCTTTTGTGTGTTTTACTCAGTTTTTAAAGTTTTTTCTGTGACCTAGTCTCCATCATCGTTCTAGACTGATCAAAAGCTTTTGATACTGTCTCCTACCAGAAATTCTTACATAAACTTTAATCCTTAGGGTTCACCACCTCTTCACTGCAGTGGTTCCATAGCTCCCTCTCAAAACAGAGCACAAGCAGTGAAATGGGAGAAATAATTCCTCCACCTTTTTACCGATAAGTATTGATGCCCTAAAGGATCAATACTAAGTCCTAACCTTTTCAACACATTCAACAATGATGTCTACACTGCACATCAAAGACAACAGAAAGCAAAAGGGTTGTTGCCAAACTTATGAAGCCTATAACAACAAAAATAATGTGATCCTGTAAATGTATTAGAGATATTTCACAAAACTTTTGAAAATGTATATAAAGCAGAGAAATGTGGTAATCAAGAAAGTACAAAATGAAATATTTATGGAAGAGTTAATTATGTCAGGGTTAGAGGTAGATGAGACTCAACAATTACTAGTTAAGATAGGAGGAGATGAGATAATAATGGTGATGTATAGTCAATCTGCAAGAAAGTCTCCAGTAACAGATGGTATTCCTGTGGAAGTTTGGAAGTTATGAGGGAAGAATGCTATAAAGATATGGACGATTTTTTAACAGCTTTTTAAAAGGAGGAGAAGCACCAATTGCTTGAAAGAAAGCTGTGGTGGCAGTATTACCCAGAGTAAAGACCCATCGCACCCAGATTCATATAGGCCCATTTCAAGTCTAAACCATGATTATAAAGTGTTTGAGTCCATACTACCTAAAAGAATGGCAAAGGTGTTGACAAAATTGATAGGTATGGCTTAATGTGGTTTTGTCGAGGGGATGCAAACATTTGACAACAGAAAACCCATACCATGTATTTAAACTTATTGGAGATACTAACCATCTAACCCAATACCATATTCATGGGTGACTTTAATTACCCCACTATTAACTAGGAATCTTATATGACACCAAACGCACAGACACAAAGATTCCTGGATTTTGTAAACACAAACTCACTGGACCATCTAGTCAATACACCAACCAGTGGTGCAACCATACTGGATCTGGTCCTCACTAATATGGGAGACTGCTGCACACCCTCCTACTGTAATGCCTTCTCTGGTAAGGTCAGACCACAAAATGGTGTCCTTTAAAGTATAAAGAAAACCTGGACCCCCAGCTAAACCTGGAATATTCAGGAACTATTGTAAGGCTAACTTCTTGCTGTTAAGTGAGAAACTGGCAAAATTTCAAAGCCCCCATAAACCCTGAGAACATTTCTGCCTATGCAGAACTGTTCACAGAAACCCTGCACAAGTGTGTTTATAGCTGCATAGAGGCAGCTGTACCCACCAGGAAGAAGTACAGAACTAACTCAAAATAAACAAGCCACCCTGGTGGAATCACAAAATCAATTGGCTGTATAACAGGAGGAAGAAAGCCATGGCAAAAATTAGGAGGTGCAGCACCCAATAGGATAAAAGCACTCTCATCAAACTAAAGAAACAACTCAGAGGCCCAATAAAGTCTACCAAATCCACATTTGAGGTAAGTTTGGCCTTCCAGGTCAAGGACAACCACAAAACATTCTTTAGCTATGCCCACAACCTCAAAGGCAATACACAATTGTGTGCAGAGCTCATGGTAAATGGAACTTCCTATTATACTGAGCCAGAAGATATAGCAAACCTCCTGGCTGATAAATTCAGCTTCAACATAATCCCTCTCTCCCCGTCAACATTCCCTCAGGAAAAATCATCAAATATATCTCCCCCTACTATCACTAGGAAACAGGTCATTAATGCTCTTGCTAAGACCAAGAACAATACATCAGTGGGCCCAGACAATATCCCAGGATGCCTTCTAAATAGCATGAAACATGACCTATTAGGGCCTCTGGAATTACTATTTAACTGTAGCCTCCAAACAAGCTTTGTGCCTCATGAATGGTGAAAAGCAACACAAAGGTGGGCCATCTACAAAGCCTGCAAACTACAGATCCATAAGTCTCACTAGTTTTATATGTAAAGCCATGGAAAGAATTATCGTGGAGATAATCAATAGAGATGCAGTAAACCTCCAGACACTGGACACAACCTAGCTTGGTTTCATCAAGAGCAGATCATGCCTACTCAGCCTAGTGTACTTCTGTGTGAAGGTCACCAAAGCAATGTTTGTTTGTTTGTTTGTGTCTTTCAGCTTTTCCTGGTTAGGGGTTGCCACAGCGGAACTCCGCTAATGATTGGTAGTGGATTTTTACTTACCAGGTTACCAACCCTGATGCACAACTTTCAATGAAGGCATGCCCCATTCAGGTATGCCTCCACACAGAAGACGCTCTAGCTGAGAATCGAACGTGACAACGTCTTGCTATGAGGCAACAACGCTACCGAGTCACCAAAGCAATGTATGAGGGAAAAATTATTTACACTGCCTACCTTGACCTGGCCAAGGCATTTGACACAATACCTTACTCTGCATTGTTCACAAACTCAAGAGGTTAGGTATAAACCCGTATATCACCCAGTGGATAGCCAACTGGCTCACAGACAGGAACCAGGAAGTTAGAATTGGGGAATCCACCTCTACAAAGTGGCCAGTCACAAGTGGAATCCCTCAGGGATCAGTCCATGGACTGCTCCTTTTTGGCATTTACTTCTCAGAAGTCAAAGCCAATGTCAGTGATCTCTGGCTGACTAAATTTGCACATGATTGCAAATTAGGACCTGTTATTGAATCTCACACTGACACAAATGTTCTCCAGAAGGGGCTGACACAGACAAACAACTGGTGTCAGAGCCATGGACTAAAACTAAATGTCAAGAAATGCATAATAGTATCCTTTGGGAAGTCATCCATCCCTGGTAACTATCATATTGACAACACACCCCTTAGAGTTGACCCAGTAATCATGGACGTGGGGACACAGAACATACTCTAGCCTTTGACTATCACATGTCTACAGTAGTAAGGAAATTATTCTATGTTATGCAACTTATAAATAAAGGTATGGAATATAAATCCAAGGAAGTCATTGTTCCACTGTATTCAGCATTGATCAGACCTATCATTGAGTACAATGCCCCCTTTGGTATGTACCTAACCAGGTATATCCAACAACTGGAGTGTGCACTGAGCTTCCTCACTAAATGAGTACAGGGCATAAGCAATATGCCCTATGCAGACTGCCTCAAGACCCTATCCCTGTATTCTGTCCCTACAGGCTTTTTAGGGGAGATCTATGCCTAGCATACAAGATATTGTCAGACCCCACTCTGATAGACCTCCTGCATATCCACAAAACAAACAGCAACAGAATTACCCATTGTAAGTACTTAAACCTTGGCTGTGATATGGATATGAACTGCTGGAGAGATATGTATGTTTCCCAGAGACTACCTTGTCTATGGAACAGGCTCCCCAACCATGTGAAGCAGAGTTCATCCCTAACCCAATTCAAGTGCAACATGCACAATTGGATGGGAAACCGGAAATTCAACCCAGGTTTGTAATCTATGTCTCTAATGGACACAAGTAACCTGTAAAGGGTTCAACTCCTAGGCCCATGCTTACACTTATCAAAGGTATCACAACTTGTCAGAGATTTTGGATGCATGGCTAGGAGTCATGTGGGTTTCCTTCAGGTGCTCCGGTTTCCTCCCACATCCCCAAAGACATGCAGCAAGTGGATCGGACATGCTAAAATTGGCTCTAGGCATGAGTGCATGTGTGTGCCTTCTGTGGAAGGGAGGGCACCAGGGTGGCAACTCAACACCATAAAATCTCCACTGCCAATCATGAGCGGATAAGGTGATCCACTGTGGCAACCCCTAACCGGGAAAAGCCAAAAGAGAGACTAGACTTAAAAAGATGCTTGTGGTCATTAGCCTATAAAACACCTATGAACCTATTAATAGGACAATGATGATCCAGAGTGAAGCAGAATTTAAAAAATGCTGCTGTTGTATTTGGGTCTTGATATAGAGAAAGTATTCAACAGAGTAAGCTGGGATTTTATGAGTAGGCAATGAAAGCATTTGCATTCCCTTATACAATTATAAGGTTATTTAGGAGGATATATAAAGGACTGGAGGCAAGAATTAAAGTGTGAGGGTTCCTCTCTGATAAGGTAGGTTTGAACAGAGAAACCAGGCAGGGCTGTCCTCTTTCCTCTTTATTTGCTTTATATTTAGAGCCATTGGCAAAGAAAACAAGGGACTCAGAATTTCAAGGATATAATTGGTATGGTGATCAAGGAAAATTGTCTTTATTTGTAGATGATATTTGTTTGTACCCAATATGTCCAGGAAGACATATCAGTATTGTGGAACATTTTGAGACAATTTCAAATCTCTTTGGTATATAAAATAAATAAAGATAACCCAAGGCTTTAGCCATAAATTATATAGTACCTACCCACACATACTGGTTCAGCATTGCCCATATATATGGAGACATGATAAGATGAAGTATTTAGGAGTATGGATTAAAAAGGCTTGTGTTATGACAGTTAAGGATATGTGGGAAGAGACTAAACAAAAGATAATTCAAAAACTGAGAAGCGGGAAGCTCTTGTTTATAGATATGATGATAGTACTAGGCTAGCTGCCCTTCCGGGCCATTTTAAGCCTAGCCAGTTTCCCTTGTGATGCTTGAAATAACCTATCCCATTTGGTTATAGATTGGCATTACCCATTCTGTAGTCAATAATTATATTATATTACCCCTAGTGTAAATAAATGGAATCATACCATAGATAATTTGAGGGGACCCATGCATGGGATAAATAATATACGAGCTGCCTCTGTCCATTAGCAGTATGGGGGGGTAATCCTGGGGTAAATGTTCTATTTTCCATCCATAGATCTAAGTTGTGCTTGAAACTCAACATTGATGAACTGTGTTTTATGTGGATGGGGAGTCCCACAACAGCAATAACTTCTATGAGATATACCTGTCCCTCCAAACCATTCTGCTGTTATAGCAGAAGAGGTTTAGATTTCTAGAATGAGTATTTCTCATGCCATTTGATTTGCTGAGGTGAAGTAAATCCATCAGTAATAGGGTGGAGGATGCCTTGTATGCCAGACACAGGTCACCTTTTAGCAGCTTGTAGGATACTGAGTGTAGTGACAAGGCTTTGAGTTGATCCATGTAAGACATGTTGTTTAGGCTTTATTATATCCTTTTAGTAAGATATCTCTGTGGGCATTCCAATTGTTGCATGTGTCGTCTGGATAGATACGTGCTGAAGGTGGCATTGTATTCAGTGACTGATTTAATGAGGGTTGAGTAAAGAGGGGCAGTGACATCCTGGGATCTAGACACAATCCCTTTATTTATAAGCTGTGCAATATAGAAATACTTTCTTACAGCAATAGACACAAGTTGGCAACAAGGTAAGTCATTGTCCACATAAGTTCCCAAATCCTGAACAACTGTGTCAACTCTTAGGGCAAATTGTCAATACAGTAGTTCCCTGTGGTAGATGACTTCCCAAAGGATGTGATTAATGCATTTTTTGGCATTTAATTTCAGTCCATGATTTTGAAACCAGTTATTTATTTGAGAATAACCTTGCTGCAGGATAGCTAAGTCATTTGGGGATTCAAAGACTGCTCTTAGCTTTCAGTCATATACTGCAGCTGCACTATGGAATCACATGCCGCTTTCACTGAAATCCATTCAGAATGCAAATTTATTTAAAACACAACTAAAACTTTGCCTGTCAAATCAATGGATCTGCTCCAGTACATTTTCAGTATAAATGCCACTTATCTTCAGTTTGCCATATCATTAATGTATCTTCATTCAGAATCCTATAACCCACAACCTGATATTATCACTAGCATTTCCTAGCTATACACTTCTAATATAAACTGTATACTTCTTATAGGTTCATAGGTTCATAGGTTCATACTAGGCTATCTGCCCTAGGGCATTTATAAGCCTAGCCAGAATGTGTTTGGCTTTCGCCACCCATTTTAAATTTATTTTGCTATGCCCTTTTTCGAGGTTAGTATACTGTGCCTCTGTCTAACAGTGACACAGAAGTGATACCCGGGGTAAACCTACGATCTCCCATCCACTCATCAAGATTCCTCTTGAAGAGAGTCAATGAGGGACTCTGCCTAACCTGGACTGGGATTTTATTCCAGAGTGAAGGGAGCCTCTGAGTTATGAATCTGTCCCTCCAGCATGTCCTATTTATTTCAGTGCTGAGGTTCAAGTCTCTCGAGCGTGGCTCGATGGGATTTGGATTTTCTGAGGTGCAGCATGTCCATTAATTCCGGGTTGGACATGGCTTTATACGTCAGGCACAGATCGCCTCTGAACAGGCGGTATGCCACTGAGTAGAGCTGGAGTTTCTTTAACCGGGCAGCATATGGCATCTGTTTGAGCCCTTTGATCCTCTTGGTGAGGTACTTTTGGGGTCTTTCCAGTTGCTGCGGGTGTCTGGTAAGGTACATCCCAAAAGGGGCATTGTACTCAATTATGGGCCTGATGAGGGATGAGTAAAGAGGCACGATGACCTCCCCTGATCTAGAAGTGAATCCCTTCATGATTAGGTGGGCTATATAAAATGTTTTTCTAACCACTTTGGCCACGTGGTTGTCAAATGAGAGATTGCTATCAACTTGGGTCCCCAGGTCCCTAATTACTTCTTCTGTACTTAATGGATTACCACCTATGTGGTAATTTGTGGGTACTTTGTTTTTGCCAAAGGGGATGACTATACACTTTTTGGCATTTAGCTTGAGGCCATGGCTCTGGCACCAGTTGTCTGTTTCTATGAGGCCCTTTTGGAGGATGCTTGTGTCGGCTGGAGAGTCGATTATGGTGCCCAGTTTGCAGTCATCTGCGAACTTGGTCAGCCACAGTCCTTCCGTGTTGGCCTGTACCTCCGAGAAATATATACCGAACAAGAGAGGTCCCAGGACTGAGCCTTGTGGGACACCACTTGTAACTGGTTTGGAGTCTGACATGGCTCCAGCAATTCTAACCATGTGGGTTCTGTCCTTGAGCCAGTTTGCAATCCATCTAGTGACATAGGGGTTTATATTTAAGCTGGTGAGCTTATCTATAATGCCCGAGTGGGGTATTGTATCGAAGGCTTTTGCGAGGCCCAGGTAGGCTGTGTGGACCACCTTCCCTCGTCAATGGCCTTGGTGACTGTTTCAAAGAAATCAACCAGGTTTAAGAGGCAGGATCTGCCCTTAACAAAGCCGAACTGGGTAGGATCCAGTGTTTGTAGGTCTCCAATATCTTTATTTATGAGGTCCATGATGATCCTTTCCATAGCTTTGCAGACCAAGCTAGTCAGGCTTATGGGGCGATAGTTTCCAGGATCCGTTGAGGCACCACCTTTATGGAGAGCGACCACTGTTGCTGTACGCCACTCTTTGGGCACATATCCTGTAGTAAGGCTGAGATTGAACAGTAGTTTTATGTTTGGGTTTAGCTCTTCTTGGAGTTCATGTAGGACGCAACCCGGGACACCATCTGGTCCCATTGATGCTGTGTTTTTTGCTTTGGAGAGGGCGGCTCTTACCTGAGCATCTGAGATGTCAGGGGGGCAGCAATCTGCTGGGATAGATATTTGCCCTTTTGGTGGGGAGGGGGGGGAGAAGTTTGTGCTGAACCTGTCAGCTAGGATGTTGGCAATGTCTGTGGGTTCGGTGTATTTTTTGTCATTTTGGACTAATTCTGAGCATATCTGGGAATTACCACCCAGGTTCCTAACATAACTAAAGAAAGCCTTGTGATTATCCTTAGTGTTCTGTGCAATTTTTCTCTCAAAGCTAGCCTTAGACAATTTTATGTGTGCCCGTAGTTTTTTGCTAATACTGATCAGTGATGCCTTCCCTTTTTGGGATTTTGCTCTATCATTTAGTAGCTTCCTCCTTCTATTGTATAGTTTGTTTATGGCTGGGGTCCACCAGACAGGACGTCTGCCTTTGGAGGATTGGGTCTTGGTTTTATTTGGGATCGCATGATCCATGCATTCCTGAAGGTGTTCATAGAATGTGTTTATAAAGGATTCTGAGGTCTGGGCCATATTTTCCACAGGCCTGGGGGCTTTGAAGGATTCCACCTCAGCTTTGAGGAGTGTGAAACTTGCTTTAGAGAAGTTTTTCACTGTGGTTTTCTGGGCAGGGAGTGGGGTCGGGATGTGAATATCCAGTGAGATTAGTTTATGGTCTGATCTTACCAGTGAGGGATACACTTCTGGTCTGGAGCATAGAGACCCCATGTTGGTGATGATCAGGTCCAGTATGATTTCCCCTCTTGTGGGAGTGGTAACAAGTTGTTCCATAGCATTTGAGTTTATAAATTCTAGGAACCTTCGGGGTAGGGTGTTGGAGCTAGAGTAATGCTCCAAGTCTATGTTTGGGTAGTTGAAGTCGCCCAATATAATGGTGTTTGGAGAGACCTTCATATTTTCCAGTGTTCTCAGGAAGGCCGAGTGGGGTTCCTGGGTTTGGGAGGGTGGTCTGTAGCAGGCTATTAACTGGAAGGCAGTTTTACCCACTGTTAGTTGCACATGGATAGTCTCTGATGCTTCGTGCTTTGCCACCAACCTGGAGGTGTGGGTATTTTTGATGAATATCGATACTCCCTGTACTTTTGTGGTTCGGTCCAAGTTTTGGGGGCGAAAAGCATGGTATGAGGTATAACCTGGTAGTGCTGGGGTGCTCTCGGGAGCCCTGAACCAGGTTTCTGTTACTGCACAGATATCGATGTTCTCCATGCTAAGGAGAGTTTCGAAAAGTGCATCTTGAGGTTTAGACTTCTGGCGTTGAGTAGCATTACTCTTAGTTTCTTATCTCTTGTGATACCTATGGAGGTGGGTTTGTCTTTTGAGCCTTGCCTAAAAAAGGCACTATGGGGGTAGCAAGAGCCTTTGCCAATATCCGAAAGCCCAGGGGTGACAGGTGCAAGCCGTCCCTAGCGAAGCATCGTGGCTTGTCGAGCATATCATCCCAAGCTAATAGGCATTGGATCCCCTTTGAATGACACCAGTACTTAAGCCAATTGTTGAAATTGATCATCTTGTCTTCATATTGTGGCATTATTCTTGGTGAGGGTAAGATGCTACTCAAGGTCAGGGTCATACCGGCCTGGGCTACATGCTCAGAGAGCTCCTTTATGTCTCTTTTCATGTAGTCCAGGGAGGTACGTCTCAGGTCATTCACACCAGCATGGACAATGACTGAGTCATATTTGTACTTACCTTGGAGTGACCTGAGTGCTTGTGTTATGTGGCGGATCCTAGTGCCCGACAGGCTGCTCACCGTGACCCTCTCCTTGTTCAGCCTGGTGAGCAGGACGTCAGTGTGCCTGACCATAGAGTCACCTATTACAAGTGTATCAGGTGTGTTGTTTAGTCTTAAAGGCTGTGACTGTTTGGCACACTGGCTTTGTGAGATATGTGTTGCACGTGTTTTGTTTTGGGGTAACGGCTGCTTGGGTGTCTGCTTTGGAGGTCTCTGCTGCTTTGGCAGATCTTTATTTAGAGCCTTCGAGTATGTTTTTGTGTGATTATGTGTTTGGTTTGCTGTCGTGGTAGGTCTATGTGAGACTGGAATTGTAGTGAGTGTGGTTTCCTTCTCCTCCTGACTGGTTATGCCAGTACTGAGTTGAGAGAGCTTAGCCTCCAGTTTGGCTATATGGTTGCATCTCTCACATGTGTTGGAATTTGTTGGGAGGAGGAGAGGGTTCTCTGTGTACATGAGGCAGTTGTAACATTGCCTCAAGATTCCCAGATTCACCAGCTGGACCGTATTTATATTAGAAGTTATATACTTCTAATATAAATTTTATAATAACTATATATATATATATATATATATATATTCCCAGATTCACCAGCTGGACCGTATTTATATTAGAAGTTATATACTTCTAATATAAATTTTATAATAACTATATATATATATATATATATATATATATATATATATATATATATAAATAAATTTTATAATAACTATATATATATATATATATATATATGTGTGTGTGTGTGTGTGTGTGTGTATGTGTGTGTGTGTGTGTGTGCACTCAGGCCATCCACAAGCCTCGGGATTGCTCACCCTCCCCCACCTTCGGTTCTAAAGCAAATTTTCAGCAAAAGCTCAAATCAGCCCTGGGAAATCTCAACTTTCATACTCAAGCCTTCCAGTAGAATTAATTATTAGGTGAATGTCATTGAATTGTTTTTAACAATTTTCTCTTGCTTTGTGACTATTATTGTGAGGTAAGCACAGCTACATAGAGCTCCATTCAGCTTCCAACTTGAAGAGTTGAAGAGCTTTAATGAAGTCGGTCACTAGGTAGGAACATACTCTACTAATTTTACAAGTTCCTTATTCCCTCTGTATGCAAACAGGTGAGCTCCAAAGTCTAAGGTTAAAACACTTGCAAAACAAACATTTAGTTCAGTCCCAATTCCCTTAGCTCTACTCATCCTTAAAGAGCTTGCTTGCAACATTTGGTTTCTGTAAGCTGAAAAGCTCTAACAGTGTATTGTCTTACTTACATTTCCTGGCTCCTGATTGTTTTTTTTTTTCTTTTCTTTTTGGACACCTTCCTGCTGGGGTTGCTCTGCAACCAGTTCTAACCACCCAATCTCACACTGATAATTGCTACCCCCTCCCCCGAGCCATTCTCATAGGAGGCTATATCAATACCCACTCCTCTTGGAGCCATCTTTAAAATGTAGTAAGGCAAATAACTTACATCCACATTATAAACTTACATTTTACTTAATTGTTGTATAAATCTTGTGGTCTGATTTAGCCCGTTCCACTCGCCCTCGCTCTGCTCGGGCTCGCTTCATGTCCCACCCTGCCCCCTTTTCCCATCCACCCAAGTACTGTTAAATGTATACTATCCTAGCCACTCCCCCTGCTTTTTCCTCCCAACCAGCATCTCACACATCACCAGGTGGCCTTCCCTCTCTACAACCCAAATTTTCTCCTTCCTTTCCTGCCAAATCCTGGTTGAAAATTGTGCCCTATAATGGCCAGGCCC
Source organism: Protopterus annectens (assembly GCF_019279795.1). Taxonomy (NCBI): domain Eukaryota; kingdom Metazoa; phylum Chordata; order Ceratodontiformes; family Protopteridae; genus Protopterus; species Protopterus annectens. The sequence continues at coordinate 1,072,372,966 of NC_056729.1, read as the reverse complement.
CTTGCTATGCTTGCATCAACAAAAACACTAGTATTTTCTCTACTCCCACTGATGTTCATCTTTTATCTCCTCGCTGCCTATGAAAACCAGTACCACCATGGATTCCACTACCCAAAATGTCAAACTACCACCCCAGACTTCTCTTACAAGTTAGCTCACCTAACTATCCACAACACATCCAAAACCTTTTCCCCTTTACCTCATCACTGAATTAAAACCTTAAAATCTAATACAAGGGACACGCACGATCTAAGACTTCTTCATAAGTTTCTAAAGCTCATAATCAGATTTCAATATAACCTCATTACTGATGGGGACATCCATCCCAACCCTGGCCCATCTACACCTGGTGACAATAGCGCCTACACCACCAACCCCATCAGTAAACTACCCCTTAACAGTTGCAAAAATGCTCCTCTGACATTTCACTTGAACATTCAAAGTATAAATAATAAAATACCCAACCTGCATGCCCTCTTAACAGTTCATTCCCCAGACATAATGTGTCTTACAGAAACCTGGCTTAAACCTACTACTGCCAATAATGAGGTATTACTCCCAGGCTACAGCATACACTGATTAGACCAAACAGCTAAGAAGGGAGGTAGGATAGCAGTTCTTTACAAAAATACAGTGTTAATAGAGATCCAGTTCAACTGCTCCCATTTAATAACGCAGAAGTCCTCATTACCAGACTGCAAATTAACAATAATGAGTATAAATACTGTCTGTGTCTAGACTCCCCCAGGCAATAAAATAAGCACTCTGGAAGATATCCTCCAATGGTTATCCACTACCTACCCCCAAGAAACCATTGTTCTTGGTGGCTTTAACACTGACTGGTCCACCTGCTCAGCTGAATCCCCTGTCACTCATATAAATCTGTGTGGGTTCACATAAATAATAACTTCTCCCTCTAGGATTAGTAAACCCACCAACAGGGAAAGTATCTTAGATTGGGTACTTATCAATAGCCACCCAAGCATGTATACAGCTGGGTCTCTCCCCGATGACCTAAGTGATCATTCACTAACTTATATTATTAAGCATAAGGCAGAAACCCACCACAAGACTATGTACAAAACAATCAGAAAAAATAAAAACTTCAATCCTACTAACTTCCTAAGCGAACTTAAATCAGTCAACTGGTCAATCCTAAAAAATCTACCACTAGATGAAGCCGTAATTTCTTTAACAATAAATTCTTGAGCATCCTTGACTCCCATGCTCCTGCATGTACTATAAAGACTAAATCTAATATTGCTCCATGACTCACAAAAGAAACTAAGATAAAAATCAAACTTAGAAATATAGCCTGGACCAAATAGCAAACAACTAAAGCCCCCCTCAACCAAGTGAGATATCGTCACCTTAGAAATGATACAAAAACATTTATTTTGCTAGACAAAAAAACTACTTCCAGAACCTCCAATTTAAACACCAAAACAATCCACAAAAGTTTTGGGCAGGTATTAACTGATTTCTTCATCCCGGACAATCTACTACCCCAACCCCATCATAATACAGCCATAAATCCCCAGAAACTGTTGCCATTGCCTTTAATAACTTTTTCACTGAAACTATTTAGTCCTTAGCTAACCAACTTACTCCCACCCAGTCTAACTCTACCCACTAACACATCCACTTCTCATCCCCCCTTTAGCTTCACACCTGTCTTTACCACTTTTATTCGATCCCTTATCAAAAAACTAAAATCAACCACCCTTTCTGCTGACCTCCTTCCTGCAGAGTACCTACAAAAAACTGCCAACGCCATAGCATTCTCCATCTCTATCCCAATCAATAGAACACTAACTGATGGAACTATCCCCTCAATCTGGAAAATATCCCATGTTATCCCACTCCACAAAGGTGGAAGTTCAGCAGAACTGTCCAACTACAGACCCATTGCCATTCTCTCACCACTAGCCAAATTAATGCAGAAGTGCGTTCATAAGCAGCTTATGGAATATCTCATTCAGAACGGTCTGCTTGCCAACTCTCAGCATGACTTTAGGCCACATCACAGCATCACCTCCGCCCTCCATTCTTTTACAAATGCCATATTCCAAAATAGGAACAACAACAAGCTATCTTCAGCCCTATTTCTAGACCTGTTGATGGCCTTTGATATGGTCAACCACAAATTACTCATCCATTCCCTAAAATCCCTCTCCCTAGATAACCATGCTATTCAGTGGTTCATATCCTATCTGAATGGCAGACAACAGGCTGTAGTATGGCAGGGCAAACTGTCCACCCTGCTACCTCTCACCCTTGGTGTCCCTCGGGGCTCTATTCTAGGTCCTCTACTCTTTTCTATCCTCACCAACAATCTTCATACTGCCATCTCTGATGCAACCTGCATTCAATATGCAGACAATTCTATCCTGATCTGTACTGCCTCCTCCCCTTTAGACCTGCAAAACGTAACACAAAACACATTTAACACAGTTTAAAATTGTCTCTCTTATCACTGTCTGTTGTTAAATCCCAACAAAACTAAACTGCTCCTCTTTACCCCCACCAGTAGATCCACCCCATTTTCCTTCTATATAACATCCAACAGTGGTACCTCTATATCTCCAGATGACCATACTAAGCTTTTAGGAATAATAGTGGACAATAATCTGAAATTTGATCTGCATATCTGCATAGCTACAGTTAAATTATCCCCGGCTTCACTAAGTCTCTTCTTCAGTTTTTCCCTTGAAACTAGTCTAACTCTCAACCTAAGCACTCAAAAAGCATCTTACAGCCCAGCACTTGCTCAGACCTAATAGCAAGCACTAATATACCCTGACACTGATTGCCCAGCAGGGCAAGGCTCTTTATTCACCCGTCACCAACCAAGTAACTAAGCAGCTTACCCTACTATTCAGGCATGACCAAAGGGCAACTTTAGGTGCACTCTCCAGTCCAGCTGGTGAATCTGGGTATCCTGAGGCAAAGTTACAACTTCCTCATGAACAGAGACAACCCTCTCCTCCTACCACAAAACACTAACATATGCAAGAGATGCAATTATACAGCCAAACTGGAAGCTAAGCTACCTCCACCCAAGACTGGAACAGACAGTCAAGAGGAGAAGGTTAACACTTGCACCACAACTCCAGCCGCACACAGACCTACTAAAACAGCACTGGCAAAAAATACACATAAATACACAAAATCATACTCAGAGGCTCTAAATAAAAACCTGCAAAAGCATCAGAGACCTCCAAAGCAGACACCCAAACAACCTGCACTTACCATCACAAACCAGACAACACATAAAACACAAAATCAGTGTGCCACACAATCACAGTCATTAAGGTGAAATAACATACCTAACACACTAGTAATAGGTGACTCTATAGTCAGGCACACTGACGTCCCACTCACTAGGCTGGACAAGCGGAAGGTTACTGTTAGCTGGTTGTCGGGAGCCAGAATCCGACACATAACACAAGCACTCAGGTCACTCCAGAACAAGTACAAATATGACTCTGTCATTGTTCATGTTGGTGTGAATGACCTGAGCCATACCTCCCTGTACTACATGAAAAGAGACATGGAAGAGCTCTCTGATCATGTAGCCCAGGCTGGTATGACCCTGACCCTGAGTAGCATCCTGCCCTCACCAAGAATGATACCTCAGTATAAAGAAAAAAAATGATAAATTTCAACAATTGGCTAAGCTTCTGGTGTCATTCAAAGGGGATCCAGTGTCTGTCAGCCTGGGATGACATGCTCGACAAGCCGCATTGCTTCGCAAGAGACGGCTTGCACCTGTCACCCCTAGGCTTTCAAATACTGGCCAAGGCTCTTGCTGCCCCCATAGTGCCTTTTTTAGGCAAGGCTCAAAAGTCAAATCCACCTCCGTAAACAGCACAATTAACAAAAAAACTGAGGGTTATGCTACTCAACGCCAGGAGTTTAAATCTCAAAATGCACATGCTCGAAGCACTCCTCAGTATGGAGACATATGTGTAGTAACTGAACCTTGGTTTAAGGCTCCAGAGAGCACCCCAGCACTACCGGCCTACAACTCATGCCACACGTTTTGGCCACAGAACATGGACCGAAACACAAAAGGAGGGGGATGCATCCATATTCATCAAGGATACCTACATCTCCAGGTTAGTGGCACAGCATAATACCTCTGAGATCATCCATGTGCAACTAACATCGGGCAAATCTGCAATGCAAATTGTGGCCTGTTACAGATCACCCTCCATGACCTGGGACCACCACTTCACCTTTCTGGAGACAGTGGAAAACATGAAGCTCCTACCAAACACCCTGATATTGGGCGATTTCAATTACCCTATCATTCACTGGGAAAACTACTCCAGTACAAATTTCTAGGCCCAGTGCTTCCTGGAATTCATCAACTCAAATGCCCTGGATCAGCTGGTAAACTCCCCTACCAGAGGTGAAAACATATTGGACCTGGTCATCACCAACATGGGCGATAGGTGTTCCACACCGGAGGTCAACCCATCACTAGTTAGATCAGACCATAAACTAATCACTCTGGATGTCCACAACCCACCACCACCCCCAAATAAGGAAACCACAGTAAAAGACTTTTCTAAAGCAAACTTCACTTTACTTAAGTCAGAGGTGGTAAGTTTCACAGCCCCCACGTTAAAGGATAACACTGCCCAAGATGCAGAAACCTTTACAAATGCACTCTATGAGCCCCTACAAGGATGCATGGATCATGTCATCCCTAGGAAAACCAAGAGTCACTCCTCTAAGAGAAGGAAACCAGTTTGGTGGGCCCCTGCAATAAACAGGCTATACAATAGAAGGAAGAAACTAATTCAGAAAAAAGTCCCAAGAAGGAAAGACATCCCTGATCAGTATCAGTAAGAAACTGAGGTCCCTCATGAAATCATCCAAGGCTAACTTTGAAAGAAAAATAGCCAAGGATTGAAAAGATAACCACAAAACCTTCTTTAGCTATGTTAAGAATCTAAGTGGCATCTCACATATATGCACTGAACTAGTGCAAAATAGCACAAAATATACTGAACCTACTGATATTGCCAACATCCTGGCAGATAGATTCAGTGCAAACTTCACCCCCCTCTCACCTCCAAAAGGGCCCACAACAATACCGGAAAAGTGTAGTGTCCCAAAAATCACAGATGCACAGGTGAAAACAGCCCTTTCAAAAGCCAAAAACACAGCATCAGTGGGACCAGATGGTGTCCCAGGCTGCATCTTACATGAACTACAGAACAAACTAACCCCCCACCTAAACACGCTGTTCATCCTCAGCCTCTCCACAGGCTACATGCCCATAGAATGGTGCACAGCAATGGTTATTCCTCTCCAAAAAGGAGGGGCCACAACTGACCCTGGTAACTATCACCCCATAAGCCTGACTAGCCTGGTCCGCAAGGCTATGGAGCGCATCATCATGTAACTCATTAACAAAGACATTGGGAACCTCCAAACACTTGACCTGACCCAGTTCGGCTTTGTTAAGGGCAGATCATGCCTACTAAACCTGGATGACTTCCTCGAGGCAATCACCAAGGCCATAGATGAGGGAAAGGTGGTTCACACAGCCTACCTTGACCTCGCCAAGGATTTCGACACCATTCCCCACTCGGGTATTACAGAAAAACTCACCAGCCTGAACATAAACCCCTACATCACGTGATGACTTGCCAACTGGCTTACAGACAGAACTCATACGGTAAGAATAGCGGGCTCCAGGTCCGACTCTAAACCAGTCACAAGTGTTGTCCCACAAGGCTTGGTCCTGGGACCCCTACTGTTCGGCATATACTTCTCAGAAGTACAGGCAAACATAGGAGGACTATGGCTAACCAAGTTCACCAATGACTGCAAACTGTGAGCGATAATTGACTCTCTGGCTGACACGGACATCCTCCAAAAGGGCCTTACTGAGACGGGCACCTGGTGTCAAAGTCATGGCCTCATGCTAAATGCCAAATAATGCATAGTCATCCTGTTTGGGAAAAACAAAACACCCACAAATTACCACATTGGTGGCAGCCCCCTTAATACAGAAGAGGTAATAAGAGATCTGGGGACCCAGGTAGATAGTAATCTCTCCTTTGACAATCATATTGCCAAAGTAGTTAGGAAATCCTTCTATTTGGCCCATCTAATTACTAAAGGGTTCGCATCTAGAAATAAAGAGGTTATAGTACCCCTCTACTCGTCACTCATTAGACCCATCATAGAGTACAATGCCCCATTTGGGATGTACCTCACAGGACACTTCCAACAGCTGGAAAGACCACAAAAGTACCTCACCAAGAGGATTACTGGTCTCAAACATATGTCCTATGCAGCCCAACTGAAAAAACTCCAGCTGTACTCAGTGGCATATCGCTTACTCAGAGGTGATCTCTGCCTGACATACAAAGCCATGTCCAACTCAGAATTGATGGACATGCTCCACTTAAAGAAATCCAAGTCACTGCGAGCCACACGCTCTAGTGAGTTAAACCTCGCAACAACAACAAAGAGAACATGCTGGAGGGATAGATTCCTGTCACAGAGACTCCCCATGCTTTGGAACAAAATTCCAAATTACATCAGGCAGAGCCCCTCACTAACACTCTTCAAGAGAAACCTTGACGAGTGGATGGGTAACAGAAAATACACCCCTGGGATCACTTCATTGGCTCTGCTTGACAGAGGATCAGTTAATTAATCAATGGGACGGCGAAAGCCGACACACTCTGGCTAGGCTTATAAATGGCCTCGGGCAGATAGCCTAGTACCTACCTAAGAACCTATGACCCTATATCAATAAAACTATAAAAAACATTAATAAGAAGTTTGGCTCATTATATAGAAGCAAACCTTTTCTAACTTCATTAGCTAGGACTGAAATCACCCACTCACACCTATTCTCTACCCTTCTATATGCCTCTCCCATACTCTCCAATTTGAACAAAACTAAACTTAGTAAGCTCTCTCACTGTTACAACCATATTGCCAGATTTGCCCATAGGCTCAACATATAGGACACATCACTGTCAAAACCTCAGTCTTCTTGGGTGGCTAGAACTGCCTAGCCTACTTCTGTTCAAGCAACTTATAGTAGAACACAAAATTCTGTACCACCCTGAAAATACTCCGGCATTCAAAAATATCATAAAGTCATACAGTAATTCAAGGCAACTACGATCATCCAATAAACTGCTGGTCCAAACCCACAAAGCCATTAACTCAGCCAGAAACTACCTGTTTGCCAAAGTTGTTGGCAAAACTTGGAATTCACTTCCATCTAACCTTACCCTTGAACCTTCTGGCTTTGTCCCTGTACTAACCCTGATTAATCATGATTTATTCAATGCCTTATTTAAATTAATATTGTACGCATCTCTTGCTCATAGTAGCTTGCTGCAACCTGTTGTTTTTGTATATTATTGCACACTGTGTATGTTGTGAGTACTTTGTATACAATTACACACTGTGTATATCGTGAGTACCTACTAGAGGGCTTTGTAAATATATTTGACTCATATCTGTTATGTTCTATCAGTGTTATCTGGAGGTTATCACCCTGGGCCTACACTGAAAATGGACATATATCCAGTTGGACTATCCCGGTCATCAAATGTAAAATAAAATAAATAATAATAAAGAAATAAATATATATCCAAGAAATCACACAGTAAGCACACTGGTTACGAAGAAAAAACAAAAAATACTCGGAGGTCTCCAAACAAAAATTTAATAATCCAAGGACACATGCGGATGTAGCACTTTCTTTCCACAAGGGAACTTCATCAGAATAACATAGTTCTGTTAACACAGCCCTTAAATAGTCCAATCAATATTCAAACTACCATTTCATTGGTGGAAAGCCAAGGAGTAACAAGAAGCCATGCACGTCAGGTTGAGCTCTCAAATTGAACTTGGTGATTTCAGTTCTTATCAGTCTGGAACTCAACATTGTATAAATTAAGCTCTACTGAAATATATTATATATTAATTCTACCATCTGAAAAAGTGACTCCACAAAATGATTTTTCATTTAGTTATAGTGATCATGGAATCAAACAGTATACATCTTTTACCTGTTATTCCATTTTACTGATCATTGAATCCCACGTATATAACCTCTACCTGTTCATTTCACCTTACTGATCATGTAGTCATGTAATATATAATGTATACCTGTTTTTTCCAAGTCACACATCTTGACTTTAATTTAGTGAAGCTGCATAATATAATTTTTTTGCTCCCTCAGGACCTTTTTTGGAGGCTTTTCTTACTTATTTCACATGTACAGAAGCTGGCCATTCCAGGATTGGGTGAGGTGTTATCTGCTCCTGCCAGGGAATCACAACTGGCTCCCCATTCCACTTGAAAGAATCAGGTGATAGGGAGTGGGCCATCTTACTGGTTCAGGGGATAGCCTACCATCTCCCCGGTAGCATCCCCCTCCCCCTAGGTAGCTCCTTCTAGCTCTGTCTTTGCTTTCTCCTGAGGGGAAGCATGCCTCTGCATGTCAGGTTACTCTCAGCTGCTAGTGCAAGATGCGATGTGACAGTGTGAGCTCAGCAGGATTGATCTACATAAGGGTAATACCTAAAGCTTCCACTAGGCGTCATCTCTGCAGTGAGACTGAGCCACTTCCCTCATCACAGGATGGACTATTCAGCAGCAGCCGCAGTTCATTCTCATCCTCCCTGGCCAGCTAATATAAGCACCTGAACTGTTACTTGAACTTAGATCATCTGCATAGGCAAAACTGGCATAGAGGGATAAAGCCCTGACTGAAATGTATGTATATTTTTACTTTATACAACACAAACTGATAACATAATTAATTTTATTTGGTATGGAATCCATACATACCATTACTGTATATTATTAAGGACTCTCACTTGGTCTGCTTTTGTTTTTTTTTTCACATGCTTATGTGCGAGCTCGTGCACATGCATGCATGCACACACATGTGCACAGACACACACACACACACACACACACACACATACACACACACACACACACACACACACACACACACACACACACACACACACACACACTCACACACACACACGTGCAAACATCTGTCTCTCTCTCAGTTTCATTTGTGCCTTTCAGCACACTGGGCAATGAGCGCTCTCCAGACACTTGATTCTATAGCGATTGCAGTTTTATGGGGCCAGGTTGCTAGCCTGGTGCCTGGCCCTCCTCACTCTGGAGGGTGTATCACACACTAGCACACACAGACACATCCACCTAGGGCCAAGCTAGAGTATTCAGTCCACCTGCTGCATGCCTTTTGGAATGTAGAAGGAAACCGAAGCAGCCGGAGGCAACCTACACAAACACAGGGAGGACATGCAGACTCCACACAGAAGACATCCCAGCTGAGAATTAAATCAGAAAACATCTTGCTGTGAGGCAACAACACTAACCGCTGCACCTCTTTGCTGCCCACGTGCAAACATCACATGTATTTTTTTTTTTTGTTCTTAATGATATAAGGACTTGACACGTTTAACTGTTTTAATTAAGATCATTTAACACGGAAAGCTAAATACATAATGAAGATTTTCTGTAAAATAAATTTACCTGTTCCTAGGACTGTAACTATTGTTTCTCCATTTATGCTTCCACTGTTAGGAGTTATTTGTGTCACAGTTTGAGATACACATATTCCTGTAAAGATATAAAAAGTGCACTGCAACATTAGCCAAAAAACGTCTACCAAGTACTCTAGTTGGTTAAAAATACATTTTTGCTACATTAAATCTGTTGTTAGACACAAATTAATATCTTCTTATGAATCAGTGAACAATCCTTTTTTGCAAACTACTTTTTAGTCTTTTTTACATCTGTATGCTTAACATTCCTTTTTCCAAATGTCTGACACATTTGAATAAGCACTGTATATACATTTAAAGACTGAAGCCACATATTTCCTTCAATTCATATAAAGTTGGAGTTTATGCATTTAGAGTGCTGAAGTGCAGGGGCCTACTGAGGGCACTGCCCCCCTAGCATTGTGACATTTGTGTATATCAGTCTGCAATATCTTTATAAATTGCTTATTTAACTTTATTTGTATTTATCATAATTCATTAAAGTAAAATTTGATTTCTACTCAATGGGCCAGATTCAGGAAGCCTCCGTGTAAGAGTTATAACTCTTACACGGAGGCTGCAGTGAAACTGTGTGATGTCAGCATGTCATGCATATGCATGAGGTGCATAAGGCATGCTGAATCACACTAGTAACTTTTACACGGTCCGTGTAAGAGAGTAGGGGGCGTGTCTGTAGGCTAAGCCCTGCAAGCGGACACGCCCCCGGAAGACTAGAATGGCTGAAAGTAAACAGCCACGAGAGAGGCCATGGAAATGTGCATAAACACACTACACAACACATGCCCCGATAGACCATCACTGTATAAAGTGAAGAGATGTAATAAAATTAAATTAAAACCTTTTTTTAAAACCCCGTAAATGTTTGCTACTATGTGTGCCCGTGTGCGCTACTAGCGCAATCACAGTTAGCAATCAGTGGAAAAGGATATAAGAACTAAATATGCAAAGTAAGCCAAGAAGTAATAGCTTAGCGGTAGAGTTGTCGGCCTAAGAGTAGGCAGGCAGGGTTCGAGTCCCCACAACAACCTTTTTTTTTTTGTAAATAAGCACTAAAAGCCCCTGACAGTATTGTACACATGTAAATGTATTCCCTTTTGTAAAATGGAATGAAACGGAGCATATATTCTGAAGTAACACAATAACAAAAATAGTCAGAAATGTACTGATAGGTAAGCTGCTGTGAGACGGAGTGCCCGTAGCTGAGTAGTGTTTAAAAGCTGTAAACTGCATGCCTGTTGCTAGGCATCGGTTTAACAGAGTGAAACTGTTTGCAACTAGCTGTGCTTAGCTGAACATGTGTGTCACTAGCCAATTAAGGTTTATCCCAGTGCACACCGCTTGCGCGCCCCACAAGCTAACTGCCAGTGCGATGCTTTAGCTCCGCCAAACGAGCAGACCTGGTTTTAAGTGCTTAAAAGTGCTTTTGGCATGTTTGATTGACAGGTCTCAACTCATTTCTGTCAGGAAAATCAAAAATCAGTTGCCAGATTCGAACCCAGGATACCATGCACTAGAGTCAAGGTACTAAACCACTAAGCCATGACAGCAATACCTAGAAATGCAGAAATAGCATATATATGGGATAAAATCCAGAATGGAGCATGATAAAGCATTTTCAGTGAAGTAGATACAATTCCAAAACGGCCAATCAGAGAAATGTGCGGGAAAATCGGCATATATAAGCCCCATAGGCGGGAATACACAGCAGAAACGATTGTAGATCAGAGCTGCAGTCAGAATGAGTGGAGTAGGTGAGGGACGTTGCTTTCGAGCACAGCATTGGGGCGTTGAGGAGTCCAGATACATGGTCTGGCTCCTTGTTCACCATCACGAGGCCCAACTCATGCAGGGCCAGGTCTCATGGGGAGCATATAGGGCAGAGGCATGGGACCAGTTGGCTCGTGATCTGACCAGTGCTACTGGCATTCCACGCACTGGTGAGCAGGTCCGTCACCACCATGCGGACTTGAAACGACGCAAGCAAGACCAGTTGTCCAAATGGATCCAGGAGGCCCGGGATATGCCCAACGCCCCCTACTGAGTAAGTTACATTTTACTTATGTATGTAAGGATTTCAACTAGCTGATACCATGGAGATGTGTAGTCCAATATTACTTCTTTGTATTACAGCTGCAGGTGTCCGCTCTACGAATCGCGAGATGCATGCCCGTAGGCTGGTGCGGATGCACCACCGCAGGTTAGTACCCCCACCCAGTACTTGTAAATAAATACTATACTGTAGCATGTATCAGAACACTGCAGTGTATTGATTAAAAGTAATATAATGTGCAAGCAAGATTTGAAAGTCTGCAGGTATGGCTGCAACAAGTTCATCAGTATGCAAGTGTAACTGGAAATATAATTGATAGAATTAAACAGTGCTGTCATACAGATGTCCCACCATTAATTAAATATAGTGTAACCTGCAGTAGTCTCAAGAGTACAGCTTCAGAATCTGAGGTAGTCACATGTGAGATATATCCCTGTTGAAATGCTGAATCATGACAGAAGTGAGGCTGTTGGAAAGTGTTTGAATCACCACTAGTCTAACATGTGAACAAAGCCTAGAAGTAGCAACCTGAACTGTGAATTTGCAGGAAGTGTGAGACTGACAGAAAGGGTCATGTATGAATAAATAAAGTAGTAATAACCCCGGAATATATTAGCCCCAGTGTGTTTCTACAGAACTAAATGCATGTGGGAAGTACAACTTAATATACCAAACTGATTTCAGTGTGTCAGAATCTGGAATGTCTAGCCAAATGCTGTATATGGTGATCACAGTAAACAATTTGCAGATAGAATGAATGATTATCTGACAGACTAAACAGCCATAGTTGTCCCCTGTCCTGTCATCAAAGTGTAGCAGGATGATGTATCTGATCAGATTCAAAATAAGTAGGATAGTGATGTATTTGTAACAGGTGTAGCTTGACAGTCAAATAAAATTTATTTTGAAACATCAGCCTCAACTTAATTGTGTACCTATTATAAATGTAAATCAATGTGTAACATATGAATGTGTCATCACTTTCTATCTCCGCCCAACCCTATAATTCCATATAACAACACCCACTAAATAATGGTATGTGAACATTTCATTAATCATGGACATTTGTCCGTTTCAAAATATATGCATGTCTGTTCGTGCATGTGCCCTGTTCATACCTGCAAATCTGATGGCCTGTTGCCATTAATCAACCCTGCATGTTGTTTGACTGTGTATTTCTGTTCAAATAATCCATGTGATATTGATATGCCCCTTGTTCAATGGTGTTAATATCTGGGTGTTTGTTTGATGGGAATACCAATGCATGCTGTTACAACTAATCTGAATGGAATACAATGCCACTAACCCAAACTAACATAACTACTCACAAACCTAGAACGCTTGGGAAGGCAGGTCCCAGCAGACCCACCTCTCCCACCTCAGCTGGTGACTGCACCTGGCACTAGTGCCCAGGCGGACCCTCCAGTGGCCCTGTGCCACCTTCGGGTGGAAGCGCTGCAGGGGATGTGGCCCCCCCCCCCTGCCAGTGGGGCCGGGGGGGGTCGGCCCCTCACCCTCCCCGGTGTCCGGGCTGGGGTGCTAAGGGAGATCCAAGACACTGTTCTTGGGCCCCACGCCAGCTCGAGGCTCATGTGGCACAGCTAACGGCCCCAGCCGTTGCCCCGCCTACACAGCCCCCAGCACAGCCCCGTCCTGGGCTGTGAAGGAACAGTGGCAACTGCCTATGGGTGGGGATATCAGTTCCACTGTTGCCATCTGTGGGCTCATGCATCTTGGAAATCCCAACCTCCGTCCCCGTCAATTGTGTAACCCCCCCCCCGTGTGTCATACACCGCCCCTGTATGCCTCTTGTCTGTCTTGTCTGTTAACCTACCCAACCTACCTCCCCAGCTATACCGACTTCCTTCACCTGACATACCACTCTCACCTGAAAAAAAGGGCACTCTGTACCCACAAAAAAATTACGCCCCATACATAGCTGTCCATGTCGCACACATGTCTGCTTGACATTGAAACAGTTAATTACAATTGGCTCTACAACAACTATTAATGTTGTCCTGACACCTCTCTCAGGGGTGAAAGGTTTCTAATGTCTCACCAAAATACATGGAAATGCACAGCTGTTGCTGCCAAAGACATGGGCATCTATGGGCCTTACCTACATCCCTCCTGCAAATCCCACGCTTGTTTCCCTACTGTCTTACCCTCTTTGTGACCCCTTTTCACCACTTTCCTGTCACCCCTTTTCTTTCTTTCAAAGAAATTAGCTGGTGTGCTTGTGTTAGCGGAGCTCACCGCCAGTGCATGCGTGAGCTCCGCAAACGAGCAGACCTGGTTTAGTGCTTAAAAGTGCCTTTATGGCACTTTGATTGACAGGTCCTGTACTCAGTTTGAAAGTTTGCTAAGAAAAATAAATTCCCACTGTCAGTCTCGAACCCAGGACCTTGGTAACATTAGTCTGTATGACCTACCACTAAGCCATGCCTGCTTTACAAGAACACACTGCTAAAATAAATATAACATGTAATAGTAGGAATCAGTATAAAGGCAATATAGGAGATGTACTATCTAAAGCATGTCAGGTAGGGTTTTAATGGCCAAATTACTGAATTCCCATACTAGTTCAGTGTGAACAGAAACAGCCCTGCTACCTGTTAGCTTGTACATAATAATGTAAGGTAATGTACATATGTGAAGGTATGTATATCTACACATACATATATATAAATATATATTAATACATATGAAATATAGTCGAGGTCTCAGTAGCCATACACACTCACTACAGGAAACAGTGAACATAATTGCAGCAACCTGAATCTGCAACACAGCCTGACCCCTGTGTGACCTACTTACCCTTCTAACTGCTTAAAGGTGGCCTCAGCACTTTGATTGACAAGTCCTGTACTCAGTTTGAAAGTTTGCAAAGTAAAAAATTCCCACTGTCAGTCTCAAACCCAGGACCTTGGTAACAGTAGTCTGTATGACCTACCACTAAGCCATGCCTGCTTTGCAAGAACACAGTGCTAAAATAAATATAACATGTAATAGTAGGAATCAGTATAAAGGCAATATAGGAGATGTACTATCCAAAGCATGTCAGGTAGAGTTTTAATGGCCAAATTACTGGATTCCCATACTAGTTCAGTGTGAACAGAAACAGCCCTGCTACCTGTTAGCTTGTACATAATAATGTAAGGTAATGTACATATGTGAAGGTATGTATATCTACACATACATATATATAAATATATATTAATACATATGAAATATAGTTGTAGGTCTCAGTAGCCATACACACTCACTACAGGAAATAGTGAAGATATATGCAGCAACCAGAATCTGCAACACAGCCTGGCTCCTGTGAGACCTACTAAGCCCTTTAACTGCTTAAAGGTGCCTCCAGCACTTTGATTGATAGGCCCTATACTCAACTCAAAAGCAGAATATGAGCATACTAGTAGGCCCTACCACAAGACCATTGTAACACTAGTCTGTATGACCTACCACTAAGCCATGACTCTCATACAGGAATATAGTGCTAAATAAGTGGAACACGTAATAGTATGAATGAAGATAAAGGCAATATAGTATGTCTACTACCCAAAGCATGTCATGCAGACTTTTATAGTCCCAATTACTGGGTTCCCATACTAGTGTAGTGTTAACAGAAACAGCCCTGCTAATTGTTAGCTTGTACCCAATAATGTCAACTAATGTACATATATGAAAGTATGTATATGTACACAGATATATATATATATATATATATATATATATATATATATATATATATATATATTTATATAGCAATACATATGACATATAGTTGTAGGTGTCAGTATGCATACACACTCACTATAGGGAACAGGCAAGATAAATGCAGCAACCTGAATCTACAACACAGCATGAAGCATGGTAGATGTACTAACCTTCACACTCACAAAACACTGTCAACAGCATACCAGCATGGTCCACGCCCTACAATCTGAAAGGGCAACGCCTATCTCACATACCCTTTTATAGCAGTGTCCTGAAATCACAGTGAGACATGCAATCAGTACACACCCAGCTGCATGCAATTAGCAAATGCTGCCTTACAATTGGTGCAGAGGCCATCACATGGACCTATGCAGATACCTACAAAAGCAATGAGTACCCACACTACACTCATGCAATACATTCATTGCACAAAACCGACAGAGAAAGAGAGAGAGAGACAGAGAGAGAACAAAACAGAACAAAACAGAAATAAAGACAGCCAGCAGCAAAACCAGCAGCAGCAGCAGCAGCAAACTTCAAGCAGCACCAGTGACACACCAACAGCTGCCACAAACACAGGTAATGCAAAGTAGCAGGTTAATCCTGTGTATACTGTGACACCTCCAAATGTATCATAGTTCACTATCTATAGGTATGTCCATGAGATAGGTTGTGTGTACATAGTCATGAAATATAAACATATGTAATATTGTTGTACATGTGGGCCATAACTAACACTTCCATAGCTTAGAACACAAGGCCAGTTGTGCATATGATGCAGTAGTTCCCAGGGTCAGTAGAGGTTCCTCCTCATTGGTGTGGGACCACTGTGTATGTATGGCACTGTTCAGGTACATATCCTGTAGTATGGCCAGGGATTAATATCAGTCTGTCATGTGGTGCTATGTCCTCCAGGGGTGAATGTAGCACACATCCAGGGATACCATTTCGTAACAGTGATGATATGTGTTCTGCAATGATGAGGGTGGCTCTCACCTGGACATGTGAGAGGATAGGGAGGTTACAGTCATCTGGGATAACTAATAACACGTGTGTAGGACAATGGGGGTACCTGCACCTAAACTGTCTGCAACAATGTTGGCAATATCTGTGCATTTGGTGAATGTGAAGCATCTTAACACTGCAGACAACAGATGCCTTCCGTCATGTGAATCTGCCCTGTGCTGCAGTAGCCTCCTACTATTGTTATACAATATGCCTGTATCTGTAGTCCACTGGACAGGATTAATAAGTGGTGTGCAGTTGTTCTGGGTTAGATAACTGTGTGCACAGTACATGCAGTATGTGGGATGTCTGTGGTACGATATGCAAAGGTGCTGGCGGTGTGTGTTGTGGTTTCCACTGGCCCAGTGGGCTGCATGGATAGCATCACTGTCATAACTACTGAATAACTGTGTAATAACATGCATACATAGCAAGGTAGTGTACTGTGCTTGTGGTGTTGTTCAGATATGTATATCCAGGCTGAGTAATGTGTGTCCACATCACAGGGTTGGATGGCAGCACACATCCAGTATGTATGGATGAACACCCAGAATGTGTCAGACGTGTCACCTGTGCAGAAGTATCTGGCCATTACCTGTGCATCCCCACAACACACACACATGCAACATATGGCAGATGTACTATAGCAGTACACACATGTTCATAGGTTCATACTAGGCTATCTGCCCGAGGGCATTTACAAGCCTAGCCTATCATTTTGTGGCTTACGCCACCCCTTTAGTATGGGGAACCATACCCATTATTTTGCTGTGCCTCTGTCGAGCAGTGACACGGAGGTAATCCCTGGGGTATATCTGCGATCTCCCATCCATTGGTCAAGATTTCTCTTGAACAAGGCTAGCGAGGTGCTCTGCCTCACAAATACCGTGATTTTGTACCACAGCATAGGAGTCTTTGGGTGATGAATCTATCCCTCCAGCATGTCCTATTAATAGCCGTGTCGAGGTTTAAGTCTCCCGCCTTGTGGCTCTGATGGATCTAGGTTTTTAGGTGAAGCATATTCATCAAATCTGGGTTTGACATGGCCTTGTATGTTGGGCAAAGGTCACCTCTGAGCAAGCGTGTTTACTGAATAGAACATACATGGACATGCTGGAGGGGCAAATTCCTAACTGAGAGGCTCCCTTCACTCTGTAATGAGCTCGAACAGTTGAGAATGAACAGTTCATAGGTTCATACTAGGCTATTTGCCCTAGGGCATTGGTAAGCCTAGTAGAATGTGTTTGTCTTTGCCACCCAATCACATCTTATGCTGCTATGCCCTTGTCCGACTTTTTAGTATACTTTGCCTCTGTCTAACAGCGACATAGAAGTGATACCTGGGGTACAACTATGATCTCCATCCACTCATCCAGATTCCTATGGAAGAGAGTCAATGAGGGACTCTGCCTAACCAGTAGTGTGAGCTCATTACAGAGTGAAGGGAGCCTCTCGGTTAGAATATGCCCTCCAGCATGTCCATGTATGTCAGTGCTGAGGTCCAGCTCTCCTGAGCATGTGGCTGTATGGGACTCTGATTGCCTGAGGTGCATCACGCTCATTACTGCTAGGTAGGACATGGCTGTATATGGCATGCACAGATTGCCTCTGAACAGGCAGTATGCCACTGAGTCCAGCTGGATTCACTTTACCTGGGCAGCATATGACATCTGTGTGAGCCATTGCATCCCCTTGATGATGTACTGTTGTCCTGTACCAGTTGCTGTAGGTGTCTGGTTAGGTACATCCCAAAAGGTGCATTGTACGCAATTATAGGCCTGATGATGGATGAGTACAGAGGCACAATGACCTCCCCTGCCATACATGTGAATCAGTCATGATTAGCTGGGCTATATAACATGTCTGTCAATCCACGCTGGCCATGTGGTAGACAAATGACAGACCGCTACCATGTTTCTTCCCAGGTCCCCAACTACGCCTTCTGTACTCAATGGCCTAACACCTATGTTGTACTGTGCCACCAATGTCGAGGCGTGGGAATCTGCATTGAATACTGATACTCCCCTCCCTTGTTCAAGTGTTGTGGCCGACAAGAATGGTAACAGCTATAACGTGGTAGTACTGGTGTGTTCCTGTGAAACCTGAAACAGGTTCATGTTACTGCACAGATATCGATGTCCAGAATGCTAGGTAGGGTTTTGGGTGCGTGCATCCTTGGGTCTAGACGTCCAGTGTTGAGTAGCATCACTCTTACTTCCTCATCCTTTGTGATACAAATGGATGTGGGTTTGCCTTATGAGCCTTGCCTAATACAGGCACTATGGGTGTAGCAGGAGGCTCCGCCAAATGTCAATAGGACTGTGGTGACAGGTGCAAGCTGTCCCTAGCAAAGCATACCACCCCAAGATGGCAGGCATTGGCACACCTGTGAATGACACCAGTATGTCAGTCAATTGTTGGAAGGGATCATCGTGCCTTGATATTGTGGCATTGTTCTAGGTGAGGGTAGGATGCTACTAAGGTCAGGGTCAAACTGTCTCGGGCTACGTGCTCAGAGAGCTCTGTAATGTCTCATGTCATGTAGTCCAGGGAGGAATGTGTCAGGCCATTCACAGCAGCATGGACATTGACTGAGTCATACCTGTACCTGCCTTGGGGTTACCTGACTGTTTGTGTTATGTGGCAGTTCATAGTGCCTGACAGGCTGCACACCGTGACCCTCACCTCGCTAAGCCTGGTGAACGTGATGTGAGTGTGCCTGATGATAGAGGCACCTAGTACAGGTGTATGAGGTGTGTTGTTAACTGTTAATGGCTGTGAGTGTTCAGCACATTGGCTTTGTGTGATATGTGTTGCACATGTTCGCTTATGTGGTAGTGGTTGCCTGGATGTCTGCTTAGGAGGTCTCTGCTGCATAGGCAGAGCTGTGGTCTGAGCCTACAAGTATGATCATGTGTGATCATGTGTTAGGTCCGCTGTTGTGGTAGGTCTACATGAGACTGGAAGTGTAGTGAGTGATCCCTTTGCCACGTGACTGGTTATGGCGGTATTGACTAGACAGAGCCTAGCCTCCAGTCTGGTATATGGTTGCATCACTCACATGAGTTTGAATTTGTTGTTAGGAGGAGGGGGTTGTCTGTGTACATGCATCTGTTCTAACATTGTCTCTGGAGTACCACACTCACCAGCTGGACTGAGGAGGGAACTGACAACTGACCTCTGGACATGCTAGAATACTATTGTGAACTCTGTAATCACTAATGATTGAAAACAAGGTCCAGTGGGGAGTGAGGGTGTACTGACATTACCTACAACTGCTGACTGATATAAAAGCCGTCAGTGAGCAAATGCCAGGTAACCTAAGTGCAATGTGTCACAATGAAGTAAATGCAACAATGACAAGCAGTCACTTGCTGTCATGTGTAACATGGAAGTACGTACAGTAAGCAATGCAGATAACAGTAGTGAGTCACAGATGTGTTGCAAAGATGTGTACTATGTGGATGTAGCATACCAGTGAAATAACAAGCTAACAGATAACAAGCATATAAACAAAGGTAGATGCAGGAGGGCTGATGTAGTGTTTGCTACAACAAACAAGGTGTAGCAATGTCAGTAAGATACAGCTCAGATATGCAGGCACTATAAACCTGAAACCAGATGTCCCCAGCTATGAATGGCAGAGTACAGCCTATTGTCACACATGGGTGCAGACCACAAACCTCGTTAATGTTAAATAACTGGCCTGAAGGCCAACTGCCCATACCAGAAGTAATACACTTGTACACTGGGCCCACAATCAGCAGTTCCCAACTTCAATGGATGAAAGATATGTGTCCTGCCACCACAGTGCTTGCCACCAACCTCCCTAATGTAAAACAACTGGTCTGAAGGCCAAGTACTTAGTACAAATGACATAGAATGATAGCTACACTGTAATCAGGTTTTAACCAATCAGTAATAAGTAGAAGTTAACACTACCTGTATAGAATGTGTACCATGTATTGTTGAGATACTATGCTGATAACCTGTTTGTGTACCTTTCCAGATAGACATGGCACCTAAACGGAATCCTGCCTACTCTGCTGCAGAGGATGACGTGATCCACCAGAGCCTGGTGCGTGACTATGCCATCCTGTTCTCACGCACCACCCAGAATCAGCAGGAGAGGTCTGCACTGTGGCAAAACCTTGTTAGCAGGATAAATGATGTTGGCATGCATGATAGGACATATGAGCAGGTGAGACATCACTGCAGTGATTTGATAAGAAATGTCCGCCAGCTGCTGCAGATATCCGCAGGCAACAGGCTGCCACAGGTGGGGTGGCCACACATCCCCCTCACCAGACAGGAGGGGCTACTGCTAAGTGTTGTGGATCCAGCCCCAGAACAACAGCAACCATCATGCATCCTGATGGAGGTTGGATCCACACAGCAGCAAGACAGCGCGTGCAGGTAAGATGCCATATTCATTTATTGTTATTACTTTTACATTTGTTGACCCAGATAGTCTAGCTGGATATAAGTTCATTTTCAGTAGAGGCCTGTGGAGAAAAGCTCCACACATAACGAATAAAGGCAGACAGACAAGTTGTCATTACAGACAGCCAACATAATAGAATTGTACACCAGCCTGTTAATTAAATCAACATACATGTAAGGAAGTCAAACAGTTTAGAGTCATACACAATGTACCGTTGGTTTCAAAGCAATCCTACCTAAAGCATAATGGTTATGCAATAAGGCAAAAGCCATATACATAATAGTTAGGGCTCAGAAGGGTAGAGAAGTAGAAGGAGTATGACAGATACAATGATATGGAAGAGGCAGGAGTCAAGAAGGGAAGTGAGGAAAAGAAGGAAGACAGTCAAGAGGAGGTGGGAGGGATGGGAGAAGTAGGTCAGAGCATAGAAGGACATCAAGGTGAAAGAAACAGGGTAGAAGCTAGTTTCTATGCACAATGAGGGGTTAAAGGTGAAGAGAGGGTAGTGAGAGGGACGCTAGCCTGGACTCCAAGAAGAACAAAGCCAGTGGGTTTGGAAGTACAGTTTGAGTTGACGCTTGAAGAGAGGTAAGGGTGAGATTAGAGTTAACTCCTGGTATGTACATATGACTGTTCTGTACGCTGTTACTTCATGCACGCATAAGGTGTGCATGTGGTATGTATCTGTCATCATGATATATATACAGACATGATGTGCAGCTGATGTGTATAAGGGAACCAGTGTACTACTGTACTGTATCATGTGCAAAATGAATGGCACACATGTGCCCACTGACATTACTCTCTTCACACTTCCAGGTCCCTCCCATGTAGCAATGAGGCAGGCCATACATGCTGGTGAGTCTTTGTAAAATTATCTGTAAAACAATTTATAAAAC
Source organism: Protopterus annectens (assembly GCF_019279795.1). Taxonomy (NCBI): domain Eukaryota; kingdom Metazoa; phylum Chordata; order Ceratodontiformes; family Protopteridae; genus Protopterus; species Protopterus annectens. The sequence goes on along the minus strand of NC_056729.1, from coordinate 1,072,351,243 downwards.
TAGGAAGAGTAGTGTAACTCTGTAGTAGACATGCTGGTGACTGTGTTCACAATAACTGTAATTGACAGGTAGTAAATTGAGTAGTGTAACACGGTACTGATGTGTGTGTTTACTGTGGGTGTGCATGTGTGCAAGTGTGCCTGTGCCCAAGTGTGCATGTGTGTTAGTGTCCATGAGTGCATGTGTCCATTTCTGAATGTGTGCATTAGTATTGAAGTGCATCTCTTTCAAATATGTATTGAGACTGTAATCTGTGTTCCATGTTTTCCTCCCGTAGGTTCTGGTGCTGCTCTGGTGACCTGCAGCAGGGAACCTGAATCTTGTGCCCCAGGTACTGATGATGATGAAATGTCTGTAATGGTGCAGGAAGGTGTGTCTGGGTCCGCCATTGGTCAGCCAATTGACAGTACACAGCTTTCAACCCCGCACGCGCACAGTCATCCTGCCGCTACATCCTTTGTCACCATTGTCCCTAGGTGATGGACAGTCAGCAGTGGGCATAGATCAGGGTAATGTGGTACCTGTGGTACATGCATCCTCACAAGGCAGCCATGTGCAGAGGCCTCCAATGGTACCACGCAGACAGTCACCCATGGGTTCTCGTGGGGCATCCATGGCGTGACTGCCTCTGGCCGACGTGCCCAAGGAGGTATGTCAACCTCCACTATGTTTAGAACTGTCATGCAGGCACAGGCACGTATGGAAAGGTACACCAGACAGGGTCTGAGGGAGCTGAGAGCATGTCGCATAGCCATGACAGACGGCATGCATGATGTTGCTAATGCTATCCGTAACTTCACAGATGTCGTTGACAGACGTTGTGGGGCATAGAACAGCTGCTCCACAACCAGATGTCCATGGGCCAGGGCGATGGTGTGCGCTATGACGCCGACGCGGCCGTATGCCAGCAAGAGCACCAGCTGGCAGTGGCCGTGATCTACAACAGGCCCACTCGCTACCTCAGGTGCCAGCACCAGCCCCAGCAATGCTGGGTCTGTGCTGTCATCCAGACGCCCCAGGAGACCACGCACGTGGCTCTGGACAGTCCCAACAGGGAACTGTGTCCAGTCAACACACCCCTGCTTCCATGACAGTACCCAGTCTGGGTTAGTACCGGATACGCCCGTAGCACCCCTGCCAGGCACAGGTACCGTGTCCGTGCCCACAGACACTGATCTGATGACCTGACAGGTGCAGTCTGTGGCTGTCCACAAAACCCTGTACATGGCAGCCATTATGTGGGACTGTGTGTGCTTACACACATGCAGAAACCTGGAAACCTAACACCTAGGGCAAACACATACACACACACACTGCACCAACAACGGTCCACCCTGTACTGCTGCCCCTCACAAACACACATACACACACATGTCAATTGGTGTTACCAGTGGCCGGCTTGGGCATACCTAACCCACACCCTGTGCATATGATGACACTGTGCCACCTCCTGCATACTACAACATTGGTGCAGGTAAAGGTAAACACGTTGCTGATGCACAGGGTGACTACATAGATGTGTATAAGTAGTAACATGTTGGTAACTGTTGACTGTTGCAGTATAAATGTGTGTATATCCCAGCAGTCCTGCTGCAGTAACTGTATGAATGTCCTCAATTGTTATCTGCACCCATACTACTTAACAAAGTGTACCAGCTGCACACCATCACATGCTAACATTGACTATGGCAATGCGCATCTTGTGCTGTTATGTAGATTCAGCTACATGTATCTGTTCTGTCACACATGCATCTATACACACCCTGCTACCCACACAGATGCACACACTCACCTGCCATTCCCATTATTTATCACCCTACATGAGTAGCTGTTGATACATGACAGGTACACATTTCAGCAGTGCACTATGTTGTTTACTACTGGCATCCCCTTCTCTACCTGTACTCACAGGGTTCAGGCAACCTCATCAGTTGAAGATGTAATGTGCATCAGGTACTGTAGTACCCTGATTGCCACAGCAAACATGTTTCCCATAATGGAAATGCACACACAGACACATCCCACATCCACACACTTGCCACATTCAGGCTTCAGAACACTATCTAGGTATATTCGGTACATGTGCGTGTTACAGTAGCATGTAACACTATACTGAGTACTGGCAGTTACTTGTCTGTTGTCATGTTGTCTGTATAGAATAAAAGAATTGTTTGATTATCCTACTCCATTTTGTGGACATTACTTGAAGAAGTGTTACCTTACATGTGTTATCAGTACCACCACCTTCTGTTTTGTAGTTTTGTTTGTATAGGGTGCTATCAACATCACTGCTTGTTAAGGGTAATGACCACCCTGCAGTGCATAGCCCCATGTGGCAAAAGCCACATCCCACCCCATCATTGTGCACACACACTAACCCCACCAACAGTAAAACACATACTTTCCATTTGCAAGATTCAAACCCATACCTAACTGTGCAATGACAGTAGAAACAGACACATTAGCAGAGAGTGCTATTTGCAGTAGTTGGAGAAATCCTTACTAATGCTGTACTTAGAGGGTGCTGACATCATCTGTGTGTAGGAGGAGGGATGTGCACCTGTAGTGTGTTCTCCCAGTTGGCAAAAGGCAGTTAACCCTCCCAGCATAGTGCACACACATAAACCACACTCATACTAACACACATACATTCCCTTTGCAGGATTCAAACCCCTACCTAGCTATGTTAAGACACTACAGACGCACGCATTAGCACAGCCAGCTATTCGCATTACTGGGGGATTTCTTTTCCCCTGATATACTTATAGGGTGCTGACATCATGAGAGTCTAGAAAGTTGTGGTGTGTTTTCTCAGTTGCCAAAAGGGATGTTTCTTTCATACACACTTGCACACACACTTACCCCCTTCACACACACTTGCCACCTGCTGGATTCAAACCCCATCTAACTATGTTATGTCACTAGAGACGGACGATTAGCACAGCGCTTATTCGCATTACTGGGGAATTTCCTTTCCCCTGATATACTTATAGGGTGCTGACATCATCAGAGTTTAGAAAGTGGAATGATCATCCTGTGGTGTGTTTTCCCAGTTGCCAAAAGGGATGTTTCTTCCATACACACTTACCCCCCTTCACACACACTTGCCACTTGTTGGATTTAAACCCCTATCTAACTATGTTATGACACTAGAGATGGACACATTAGCACAGCGCGCTATTTGCATTACTGGGGAATTTCCTTTCCCCTGATATACTTATAGGGTGCTGACATCATCAGAGTTTAGAAAGTGGAATGATCATCCTGTGGTGTGTTTTCCAGTTGCCAAAAGGGATGTTTCTTTCATACACACTTACCCCCCTTCACACACACTTGCCACTTGCTGGATTCAAACCTCCTACCTAACTATGTTATGACACTAGAGACGAACGCATTAGCACAGCGCGCTATTCGCATTACTGGGGAATTTTCTTTCCCCTGATATACTTATAGGGTGCTGACATCATCAGAGTTTAGAAAGTGGAATGATCATCCTGTGGTGTGTTTTCCCAGTTACCAAAAGGGATGTTTCTTTCATACACACTTACTTAACCCCCTTCACACACACTTACCACCTGTTGGATTCAAACCCCTACCTAACTATGTTATGACACTAGAGACAGACGCATTAACACAGCGCGCTATTCGCATTACTGGGGAATTTCCTTTCCCCTGATATACTTATAGGGTGCTGACATCATCAGAGTTTAGAAACTGGAATGATCATCCTGTGGTGTGTTTTCCCAGTTGCCAAAAGGGATGTTTCTTTCATACACACTTACCCCCCTTCACACACTTGCCACCTGCTGGATTTAAACCCCTACTTAACTATGTTATGACACTAGAGACGGACGCATTAGCACGGCGCGCTATTCGGATTATTGAGAGAATCCTTTTCTCCAATATACTTATAGGGTGCTGACATCATCAGAGTCTAGAAAGTGGAATGATCATCCTGTGGTGTGTTTTCCCAGTTGCCAAAAGGGATGTTTCTTTCACACACACTTGCCACCTGCTGGATTCAAATCCCTCCCTAATTATGTTATGACACTAGAGACGGACACATTAGCGCAGCGCGCTATTCGGATTAGTGAGAGAATCCTTTTCTCCAATATACTTATAGGGTGCTGACATCATCAGAGTCTAGAAAGTGGAATGATCATCCTGTGGTGTGTTTTCCCAGTTGCCAAAGGGATGTTTCTTTCACACACACTTGCCATCTGCTGGATTCAAACCCTACCTAACTATG